>NC_056728.1:115969563-115995103 GCF_019279795.1 Protopterus annectens | reverse complement strand
TGTGTGTGTGTTTCCAGCTGCCTCTGCAGATGAACATGCTTTAGATGCGCAACACATACCTTGGCTATTGTCAGCTATTCCCTTACGGGTGATGTCACCCACCTAGAAGTATGCCTCTGACAGCGCTGTGCTCAGTAATCTCGGTAGCGTGTTCTGTAAATGCATCATGCTGTAGTGAGTTCATGTAGGTAGGCGTAGGTTCGACTCTCGGCCCTTCCCTGTGTGTGTGTGTGTGTGTGTGTGTGTGTGTGTGTGTGTGTGTGTGTGTTTCCAGCTGCCTCTGCAGATGAACATGCTTTTAGGCGGCTGCGCAACACATACCTTGGCTATTGTCAGCTATTCCCTTGTGATGTCACCCGCCTAGAAGTATGCCTCTGACAGCTGTGCTCAGTAATCTTATGGTAGCGTTCTGTAAATGCATCATGCTGTAGTGAGTTCATGTAGGTAGGCGTAGGTTCGACTCCCGGCCCTTTCCTGTGTGTGTGTGTGTTTCCAGCTGCCTCTGCAGATGAACATGCTTTTAGAGCGCACACATACCTTGGCTATTGTCAGCTATTCCCTTACGGTGATGTCATCCGCCTAGAAGTATGCCTCTGACAGCACTGTGCTCAGTAATCTCGGTGGCGTTCTGTAAATGCATCATGCTGTAGTGAGTTCATGTAGGTAGGCGTAGGTTCGACTCTCGGCCCTTCCCTGTGTGTGTGTGTGTGTGTGTGTGTGTGTGTGTGTGTGTTTCCAGCTGCCTTTGCAGATGAACATGCTTTAGGCAACCGCACATACACATACCTTGGCTGTCAGCTATTCCCTTACGGGTGATGTCACCCACCTAGAAGTATGCCTCTGACAGTGCTGTGCTCAGTAATCTCTGTATTGCGTTCTGTAAATGCATCATGCTGTAGTGAGTTCATGTAGGTAGGCGTAGGTTCGACTCCCGGCCCTTCCTGTGTGTGTGTGTGTGTGTGTGTGTGTGTGTGTGTGTTTCCAGCTGCCTCTGCAGATGAACATGCTTTTAGGCGCAACACATACTTTGGCTATTGCCAGCTATTACCATACGGGTGATGTCACCCGCCTAGAAGTATGCCTCTGACAGCGCTGTGCTCAGTAATCTCGGTAGCGCGTTCTGTAAATGCATCATGCTGTAGTGAGTTCACTCCCGGCCCTTCCCTGTGTGTGTGTGTTTCCAGCTGCCTCTGCAGATGAACATGCTTTAGGCGCTTCGACACATACCTTGGCTATTCAGCTATTCCCTTCTGGGTGATGTCACCGCCTAAATATGCCTCTGACAGCGCTGCTGTGTGTGTGTGTGTGTGTGTGTGTGTTTCCAGCTGCCTCTGCAGATGAACATGCTTTAGATGCAAGCAACACATACCTTGGCTATTGTCAGCTATTCCCTTACGGGTGATGTCACCCGCCTAGTATGCCTCTGACAGCTGTGCTCAGTAATCTCAGTAGCCGGTTCTGTAAATGCATCATGCTGTAGTGAATCCATGAAGGTAGGTGAGGTTACTCGGCCCTTCCCTGTGTGTGGGTGTGTGTGTTCACAGCTTCCTAGTAGAGTGTAGTTATTTTAGGCGGCAACACATACCTTGGCTATCGGTGGCTATTCCTTACGGATGTTGTCACCCACCTGGACATGTGCCTCTGGCGGTGCTGTGTTGTGGTGTGGCAGCGTTCCATACCTGTGTCATACTGTTGTGCGGTTGGGTATGTGGGGGTGTGGTCAATCACCATGCCTGCCACATGTGTGTGTGTGTCTATGCTCCCAGCTGCATGGGTTCATAGGGTATGGCTTTAGAGTTTCCGCAGAACACTCATATCCTGCCGCCATCCCTGTGTTTGTGGATGGTGAGCGCCTTCGTGGACTGCCTGTGTGCCTGCTGTGGTTGGCGACCTCCGTAGCGTGTTCTCCACGTGCACCCTGCTATGGTGTGGTGGGGTGGTGCTGTGTACGTTACACTCACGGGCTTGCCACATGTGTCCGTCTGTATCTCTGTCGTTGTATATCTACATACCTATGTTGTGCCCATAGTGCTGCTCTTGCATGGACAGCTGTCTGTCCCATGTATCGCATATTTTGCGGCTGACACATAGAACTGTGGTAGATGCATATCCACTCATTGTCCATGCACTGTCCGTATTCCAGAACACCCTAGAGACATCTGCTGGATATCGTGGCAGTCAGCTATCCTTGCTGTACTGACACTGTACCATTGCGCCATAAACCTTGTGTGTAATTGCCTATTTATGGTGTGTGTATGTCTAACTGTGCTGTATGCATGGTGTGTGTGTCCCGCTATAGCCATCTGTGCAGGTGCCACTATGGGTAATCCTTGTGGACCGCTGTTTCATGTGCACTTCTGCACATACCTGCAGACCGTACTACCCTCCCTACGGCGCCTTAGATCGACCGCTGCCCTAGGCTATATAGGGCTCCATGGGCCCACCACCACAACACATGGTGCCCCATCCTGGTATACCTACATGACATACCTACTAGACAGGTGGCCATACTAGTGCGGCACCCTAGGCAGCCGCAGGATTGGCATATGCCTCTGGACGACTATGAGCACATCACAAGGCATACGTCTACATTCAGTGTTTCAGGCTAGGTTATAATACCAGAGGGGACCTCATCAACTATGCTTTAGAATGCATTTAGATGGATTATTAGGTGGAGGGTTGACCACACACCAGGGCTGACTGATGAAACACTGATGAAGCCTCTTTTGAGAAGCAGGTGGCTTAAACCCCGTAACAGGAATGTAGTTTAGGTACAGATATACAGTTAACACACATTAGTCCACTCTTTCAGTTGTGCACCACTGTATTACATTGATATGATATGCATATCTTCTATATATATTGTTAGATCTTTGATTGATGAGTATTAGGCATAGTACAATATCATATAATACATGTGCTAATAGGATGTTTTCTGGGATGTTAATATATGTGTGTGTAGTTAACATTGCGTCTGTGCTTTATATGCTGTGGTTACATGTTCATTGTTTGCTGAGAAATTAACCAATGAAAGTGTAAGGGGATATTTAAAGCCTGGATGCTTTTATGTTATGTGTAAGTCTGGGCCAGCCCATGGGTGAAAGCTTACATGTCTATGAAGGAACCTTTGTATACCATTTGTGACCTGTCCTGGACAATGTCTCGTTGACTGTTTCATCTACCTATGTGTGTTTTGGATTGTGTCCCATAAGGTGCCAGCGGTCCTTTGATGTTGATTAGGTGTATTCCATGGTCAATTGACATTAATCCTATTAATTCATTGAAAGATGTTCTTCATAAGTGGGAACGCCATAGTTTAAAGATCCTATGACCTTCCTAGTGGACGTTGTTGGTGTGCCATTAGTATGTGTTCATGAATTAAGCCCATTTGTTCCATAGTATGGAAGCGAGTGATCCCCATTTTCTTGCTGACAGATTGAGTGCTGTGTGCGCGGTATTCATAGCGGTCTGACTTTGTATGGGGAGTGTGTACTGTAGTCCCTATCTGTATTTCCTGTGTTATGCCTTACTGCAGCTGTGTAATTCCACCAGGTTTGCAGTTATGGGTGCCATCTTGAGTAAATACGTTTGTCCATCCATGGGAATTGCCTACTGGACACTGGTATAGGGCTGTACTCATTTCACAGCTGCATTTAGCATTCTCCGGTGGATGATTTGCATTATTGGTGGGGAGTAAGGCATGTGCTATACCCACATCCCTCCCACGGGGCGGGACAACGGATTATCTGCCAAACAACACCGAGCCCCATTTCTCCATACCCACGATCCCATGGCTGCAGCCCTCGACGGTACCCATTACACATCCTTCATGTGTGCGGGACTGGGATGTGGACGCACTTCTATGGACTCGACCATCTGGGGATTTCTGCTCATATGTCCTGCATTTCATGGACACTTGTCATCAACCTTAAACACGCTGGTGGTGCATATGTCTAGCTGAGCCGTAGTCACGGCTGTTACTCCTTCAGCGTCGCTTGCTCCATCTTGTAGCTATTGCATAGGGTTAAATTTTTGGGGTCCTACAATGGACACCAATGTGCATATGTAAAGTGTAGAACTTGTTGGACTGTGTCCATCTGGCCAGTGGTTTTGACTGCTGCTGTATGTTCCCCAATTGCAGATGTCTGTTTGACTACCCATATTATGTAGTGCTACGACATCCAGGTTTTTCAAACCTGAAACCAAATGGTGTACATCCAAAGATGCAGGTTAGCAACTGCTTTACATAATCCTCAGAAGTCACAATAGGAAATATCCGCCACTGTATTGTCAAAATAACACCACCATAACATGTAGATCCTATTAATTCATTGAAGGATGTTCTTTATAGGTGGGAACGCCATAGTTTAACCATCCTATGACCTTCCTAGTTGACGTTGTTGGTGTGCCATTAGTATGTGTTCCGCAGGTCGCCCATTTGTTCCACAGTATGGCAGCGAGTGATCCCCATTTTGGTGCTGGCAGATAGAGTGCTGTGTACGCCGGTATTCGCACGGTGGTCTGGCTTTGTATGGGGAGTGTGTACTGTAGTCCCTATCTGTATTTCCTCTGTTATGCCTTACTGCAGCTGTGTAATTCCACCAGGTTTGCAGTTATGGGTGCCATCTTGGTCGTATGCTTGTCCATCCATGGGAATTGCCTACTAGACACTGCTATAGGGCTGTACACATTTCACAGCTGTATTTAGCATTCTCCGGTGGATGCTTTGCATTATTAGTGGGGAGTAAGGCATGTGCTACTCCCACATCCCTCCCACGGGACGGGACAATGGTTTATCTGCCAAACAACACCGAGCCCCATTTCTGCATACCCAGGATCCCATGGCTGCAACCCTCGACGGTACCCATTACACATCCTTCATGTGTGCGGGAATGGGATGTGGACACACGTCTATGGACTCGACAATCTGGGGATTTCTGTTCATATGTCCTGAATTTCATGGACACTTGTCATCAACCTTGAACACGCTGGTGGTGCATATGTCTAGCTGTGTCGTAGTCACGGCTGTCAGTTCTTCTGGGTCTCTCGATCGCAGCCTGTTGACATTGTGTACGGATACATTTTTGGGGTCCTACAATGGACACCAATGTGCATATGTAAAGTGTAGAACTTGTTGGACTGTGTCCATCTGGCCAGTGGGTTTGACTGCTGCTGTATGTTCCCCAATCACGGATGTCTGTTTGACTACCCATATTATGTAGTGCTACGTAAACCGGGATTTTCTAATCTGAACCCAAATGGTGTAAATCCAATGATGCAGGCTAACAAATGCTTTAACTAATCCTCAGATGTCCCATTAGGAAATTTCCGCCTCTGTATTGTCAAAATAACACAACCAAAACATGTAGATCCTATTAATTCATTGAAGGATGTTCTTTATAAGTGGGAACGCCAAAGTTTAAACATCCTATGACCTTCCTAGTAGACGTTGTTGGTGTGCCATTAGTTATGTGTTCCAGGTCGCCCATTTGTTCCGCAGTATGGAAGCGAGTGATCCCCATTTTCTTGCTGGCAGATTGAGTGCTGTATGCCGGTATTCGCCACGGCGGTCTGACTTTGTATGGGGAGTGTGTACTGTAGTCCCTATGTGTATTTCCTGTGTTATGCCTTACTGCAGCTGTGTAATTCCACCAGGTTTGCAGTTATGGGTGCCATCTTGGTCGTACGTTTGTCCATCCATTGGAATTGCCTACTGGACACTGGTATAGGGCTGTACACATTTCACAGCTGCATTTAGCATTCTCCGGTGGATGATTTGCATTATTAGTGGGGAGTAAGGCATGTGCTATACCCACATCCCTCCCACGGGGTGGGACAATGGATTATCTGCCAATCAACACTGAGCCCCATTTCTGCATACCCATGATCCCATGGCTGCAACCCTGGACGGTACCCATTACACACCCTTCAGGTGTGCGGGAATGGGATGTGGACGCACCTCTATGGACTCGTCAATCTGGGGATTTCTGTTCATATGTCCTGCATTTCATGGACACTTGTCATCAACCTTACACATGCTGGTGGTGCATATGTCTAGCTGTGCCGTAGTCACGGCTATCACTTCTTCTGGTAGTACGATAGCAGCTGAATGGTATTCCGTAAGGATCAATTTTTGGGTCCTACAATGGACACCAATGTGCATATGTAAAGTGTAGACCTTGTTGGACTGTGTCCATCTGGCCAGTGGGTTTGACTGCTGCTGTATGTTCCCCAATCGCGGATGTCTGTTTGACTACCCATATTATGTAGTGCTACGAAAACCAGGTTATTCTAAAATGAACCCAAATGGTGTTAATGTAATGATGCAGGTTAGCAACTGCTTTAACTAATCCTCAGTAGTCTCAATAGGGAATATCCGCCACTGTCTTGTCAGATTAACACCACCGAAACATGTAGATCCGATTAATTCATTGAAGGATGTTCTTTATAAGTGGGGACCCCATAGTTTACAGATCCTATGACCTTCCTAGTTGACGTTGTTGGAGTGCCATGGAGTCACCCATTTGTTCCGCAGTATGGACGCGAGTGATTCCCATTTTCTTGCTGGCAGATTGAGTGCTGTGTACGCCGGTATCCGCACGGCGGTCTGACTTTGTATGGGGAGTGTCTACTGTAGTCCCTATCCGTATTTCCTGTGTTATGCCTTACTGCAGCTGTGTAATTCCACCAGCTTTGCAGTTATGGGTGCCATCTTGGTCGTACGTTTGTCCATCCATGGGAATTGCCTACTGGACACTGTTATAGGGCTGTACACATTTCACAGCTGCATTTAGCATTCTCCGGTGGATGATTTGCATTATTAGTGGGGAGTAAGGCATGTGCTATACCCACATCCCTCCCACGGGGCGGGACAACGGATTATCTGCCAAACAACACCGAGCCCCATTTCTGCATACCCAGGATCCCATGGCTGCAACCCTCGACGGTACCCATTACACATCCTTCATGTGTGCGGGACTGGGATGTGGACGCACTTCTATGGACTCGACAATCTGGGGATTTCTGTTCATATGTCCTGCATTTCATGGACACTTGTCATCAACCTTAAACACGCTGGTCGTTCATATGTCTAGCTGTGCCGTAGTCATGGCTGTTCACTCCTTCTAGGTCGCTCGATCGCAGCTGGTAGATGTGGCGTACGGATCAATTTTTGGGGTCCTACAATGGACACCGATGTGCATATGTAAAGTGTAGAACTTGTTGGACTGTGTCCATCTGGCCAGTGGGTTTGACTGCTGCTGTATGTTCCCCAATCGCGGATGACTGTTTGACTACACATATTATGTAGTGCTATGAAAACCATTTTTTTCTGACATGAACCCACATGGTGTAAATCCGATGATGCAGGTTAGCAACTGGTTTAAATAAACCTCAGAGGCCCCAATGGGAAATATCCGCCACTGTTTTATCATAACTAACACCACCAAAACATGTAGATCCTACTAATTCATTGAAGGATGTTCTTTATAATTGGGAACGCCATAGTTTAACCATCCTATGACCTTCCTAGTTGACGTTGTTGGTGTGCCATTAATATGTGTTCCACAGGTCGCCCATTTGTTCCGCAGTATGGTAGCATGTGCTCCCCATTTTCTTGCTGGCAGAGTGGGTGCTGCCCGGTATTCGCCGCGGCGGTCTGACTTTGTATGGGGTGTGTCTACTGTAGTCCCTATCTGTATACACATTCCACACCTGCATTTAGCATTATCCGGTGGATGCTTTGCATTATTTGTGGTGAGTAAGGCATGTGCTACACCCACATCCCTCCCTCGGGCGGACAACGGACTATCTGCCAAACAACACCGAGCCCCATTTCTGCATACCCAGGATCCCATGGTTGCAACCCTCGACGGTACCCATTACACATCCTTCATGTGTGCGGGACTGGGATGTGGACGCACTTCTATGGACTCAGGACTCTGGGGATTTCTGTCCATATGTCCTGCATTTCATGGACACATGTCATCAACCTTAAACACGCTGGTGGTGCATATGTCTAGCTGTGCCGTAGTCACGGCTGTCGCTTCTTCTGGTAGAACGATAACAGCTGTATGATATTCCATAGTAATCAATTTTTGGGTCCTACAATGGACACCAATGTGCATATGTAAAGTGTAGAACTTGTTGGACTGTGTCCATCTGGCCAGTGGGTTTGACTGCTGCTGTATGTTCCCCAGTCGCGGATGTCTGTTTGACTACCCATATTATGTAATGCTACGAAAACCAGGTTATTCAGAACTGATAACAAATGGTGTGCATCCAAAGATGCAGGTTAGCGACTGCTTTCAATAATCCTCAGAAGGCCCAATAGGAAATATCCGCCACTATATTGTCAAAATAACACCACCAAAACATGTAGATCCTATTTATTCATTGACAGATGTTCTTTATAAGTGGGAACGCCATGGTTTAACCATCCTATGACCTTCCTAGTTGACGTTGTTGGTGTGCCATTAATATGTGTTCCACAGGTCGCCCATATGTTCTGCGGTATGGAAGCGAGTGATCCCCATTTTCTTGCTGGCAGATTGGGTGCTGTGTACGCCGGTATTCGCACGGCATTCTGACTTTGTATGGGGAGTGTCTACTGTAGTCCCTATGTGTATTTCCTGTGTTATGCCTTACTGCAGCTGTGTAATTCCACCAGGTTTGCAGTTATGGGTGCCATCTTGGTCGTACGCTTGTCCATCCATGGGAATTGCCTACTGGACACTGGTATAGGGCTGTACACATTTCACACCTGCATTTAGCATTCTCCAGTGGATGCTTTGCATTATTAGTGGGGAGTAAGGCATGTGCTACACCCACATCCCTCCCACGGGGCGGGACGACGGATTATCTGCCAAACAACACCGAGCCCCATTTCTGCATACCCAGGATCCCATGGCTGCGACCCTCGACGGTACCCATTACACATCCTTCATGTAATGCGGGACTGGGATGTGGACGCACTTCTATGGACTCGACGATCTGGGGATTTCTGTTCATATGTCCTGCATTTCATGGACACTTGTCATCAACCTTAAACACGCTGGTGGTGCATATGTCTAGCTGTGCCGTACTCACGGCTGTCGCGTCTTCTGGTGGAATGGTAACGGCTGGATGGAATTCTGTACGGATCAATTTTTGGGTCCTACAATGGACACCAATGTGCATATGTAAAGTGTAGAACTTGTTGGACTGTGTCCATGTGGCCAGTGGTTTTGACTGCTGCTGTATGTTCCCCTATCGCGGATGTTTGTTTGACTACCCATATTATGTAGTGCTACGAAAACCAGGTTTTTCAAAACTGAAACCAAGTGGTGTACATCCAGAGATGCAGGTTAACAACTGCTTTAAATAATCCCCAGACGTTCCAATAGGGAAGTATCGCCACTTTATTGTCAGAATGACACCACCATAACAGGTAGATCACGAGCACTTTCGCCCGGTCTTACCGGGCATTTTCAAGTGTAATTAGCAGAAACATATAACTAAATAAATAATAATACATATTTTAATAATAAAGTTAATACTATGTTATTTGGACAATAGCTTCTGCTATTGTCATACAATGCTGTGGGTGGTGCCGGTTACCATACATATGGCTTTCTCATAAGCCGACTTCACATTTCTAAACACTAGTGTGGCCTCCTTTAAGGCCCCTGAGCCAGTGGTGAACATTACTCAAGCCACTGCATCACTTACATATGCCTTCTACCAGCACCTACAGGACTGCATGGATCAGGCAATCCCTTACCCAACTGTGGGTCTTTGTACCAATGCCAAGCATCCAGTGTGGTGTACCCCAGCCATACACAATCTCTACAATGAGAGGAGGTAGCTACTACAAGACAGATCAGACTCCTTGTGAGGTATGACACCCTTGCTCATTATATGTGAAGAACTACAAGCTCTCATGACATCATCCGGGGCAGGTCCCACAGATATATCACCAAGGACTCGACAGACAATCATATGGCCTTCTTTAGCTATGTTGGACACCTGGGAGGAAACTCCCGGATATGCTCTGACTGGGTTCACAATGATGTGAGGTTTACTGAACATACACACATTGCCAACGTACTGGTTGACAGGTTCGGTGAATACATCTCCACCTCCTACCCCCCACATGGAGAGATGTCTGTACCAGAAGATTGTGGCCCCCGAATGTTCTGTAACGCACAGGTGGGACATGCTCTCTCCAAGGTAGTGAACACAGCATCCATGGGACCAGATGGTGTCCCGGCTGTGTACTCCGTGATCTCATTGAGGAATTAGACCCACAGTTAGGACAGCTGTGTAATCTTAGCCTCACCTCAGGTAACGTACCCAAGTTGTGGCGCACGGTGACTGTAGTCCCACTTCACAGGGGCAGTGCCTCCACTGACCCTGGTTATTACAGTCCCATTAGCTTGAGAAGCCTTATCTGCAAAGACATGGGGAAGGATCATACTGGAGCTCATAGATGATGACATAGGGGACCTGCATACTTTGCATCCAACCCAGTTTGGCTTGGTCAAGGGCAGATCATGCGTTTAAAACTTGGTTGACGTTTTAGGAACAGTCACCGAGGCCATTGATGAGGGTCAGGCAGTCCATACAGCCTACCTCGACCTGGCAAAGGCCTTCAACACAATACCCCCCTCGGGTATCATTG
Organism: Protopterus annectens; assembly: GCF_019279795.1. Lineage (NCBI taxonomy): Eukaryota > Metazoa > Chordata > Ceratodontiformes > Protopteridae > Protopterus > Protopterus annectens. The sequence goes on along the minus strand of NC_056728.1, from coordinate 115,984,443 downwards.
ATAAACCCATTGGCTTGGATGTGAACCCGTACATCGCAGGATGGGTTGCAAACTGGTTAGGTGACACAACCCACACGGTCATAGTTGCTGGCACCATGTCAGACTCACTGCCAGTCACAGGCGGTGTCCCACGGGGCTCTGTCCTGGGTCCACTCTTTTTCTGCATCTACATTTCCAAAGTACAAGCAAACACAGGGGGGTTATGGCTGACATTGTTTGCAGATGACTGCGAACTGGGTGCCATAGTGGGACAGACATCTGACACAGATATCCTTCAAAGGGGCCTCACAGATATGGATATCTGCTGCCAGGGACATGGCCTACAGTTAAATGCCGGGTAATGCATAGTCATACCCATTGGGAAGAACAAGGTCACCCCAAGCCGCCATATGGGTGGCAGTCTACTGAGCACAGAGGGAATTACCAGGTATCTGGGGACCCAGGTTGTCAGTCACCATTCGTTCAACACACACGTTGCTAACGTGGTTCGGTAGAACTTCTACATTGCCCACCTGATCGTGCAGGGATTCACATCTAGATCAGGGTAGGTCATCATCTCCTTGTACTCATTACTCATTAGACCTATGATTGAGTACATTGCCCCGTTTGGAAGGTATCTGACCCGACACCTGCAGCAGCTGGGAAGGCCCCATAGGTTCATCGTCAGACGGATGCAGGGTGTCAGGTATTTGTGTTATGCTGCCTGACTGTAGGGACTCCTGCTCCATTCAGTCACATACCACTTGTTCAGTGGTGACCTGTGCCTGACATACGAGGCCATGTCGACCCATATTTGATGACTATGCTTCACCTAATGGATCTACATCCCTCAGAACCACAGGGGCAGGTGACGTGAACCTTGACACGGTCATTAATAGAATGTGTTGGAGGGACAGATACATCACCCAGACACTCACTATGTTGTGGAACAACATCCCAGTACATGTGAGGCAGAGAACCTTGCTGGCCTTGTTCGAGGGGGATCTTGTCCAATGGATGGGGGATTGCGGATATACCCCAGGGATTACATCATTGTCACTGCTTGACAGAGGTGCAGCAATATAATAGGCATTTTATCTCCAGACTGGTGGGTTGGCAAAGGAAACATAACTATGGCCTAGGGTTATGGCTGCCCTTGAGTAGATAGCCTACTATGTACCTACGGACCTATGAACCTATGTTCATAGTTTGTCCCATTCACACTTGTCTATCCCCTATCCTCATTCATATGTGTATATTTCTGTGGCACATGATTGAACTATGTATTACCTGCAGGTATGCTGTCTACAGTGCATATACGTCACGGTTGATTACAGTGTATCTGTGTACCTACCTCTGTGATACTGAGGACAACTCACATCCTTCACAGCATTACATGCATATGTCCATACTATTATTCTTTGGCCTGAGGGGGGTTGTTAGGGCAACGGTTACACGTGTCCCTGTTTGTGCATGCGTCATGGTGGTCTTTGACCAGCCTCCGTTGCTATTGTGGGATGGACGGTAGTGTTGGTGTGTGTTTGGGATGTGTTTTCACTGCCGGTACATCTGTGGGGGGTGGGGTTGGCACATGTTCCTCTTTGCAGGGAGCCCCATCCTGGACATTTGTGTCATGCATCAACACTTGGCACATGTCATATGTCCTGTGCTATTCCCACAGTCGTGTATGCCTTCCTGCATTACTACTGCATGTTACTGGCTGTTTGTATCTGGTACACATGGCTATTATGGTGGATAGCTTGGCCTATTCCCATGCTATGACATACCCATTCATCCAGGCATATACATGTTATTCCATCCTTTGCGTTGGCCATGGGTATTTGGCCATCCAGCAACGCTATTCTCAACGTGTGATGTCCCACCTTCACCTTCTGTGCCTGTGGCACCCTGTTGGGGCGTCCTGCTTGGTGGGCAGATGTTCCACCGTATGTGTTGTGTTTGACATGTCTGCATAGCTAATCATCTGTACGGTGGCTGAACATATTGCCTTGTCCAGATGTGCACAGTTATGGGCACCGTGGCGTGTGCACACCTATGGGGTTTCGACAGGTCCATACCACATGCGGGATGTACACATTCTGCTGACACATTCACATGCAGCCATTTGGATATCTGTACCTGAGGTGGGATGTTAACATGTGGGGTACATATTTGCCCGTGTGGCACTGCCTAGGACAATACTTCTTACTACATTTCAGGTATACCCATTGTGTGTAGGTGTGTAGATGCGCAAGGCTGCTAGCTGGGTTGGGTGCACGGTCGTACATGGGTGCGGGTTACATGCTATGACGGGGCTGTTGTGTATTACATTTGCATGCATGGGTTCTGCTTCTGGATATTATGCTTAGGCATACGCCGTCCTATGTGTATGCGACAGGCACGTTGCTGGGTGTAGTACATGTTGCTATGCACATGTTTGCCTGTGTTTAGGGTATCTAGTTTCCTTCTTGTTGTTATATCGACACGGCTACCCAGCTGTGTACTCTCACTAATGCTGGTGACCATGCCCATGTGGCTACTTCTATGTAGGTGCGGCGCGCTGACATGCTGCGGTACACCTTCACTGGGTATGCCCACTGACAGTGCATTGCGTGACGGACACGGTATTACGCGTATCCTTTGTTCCTTGGACGGGTACACTTTGGACTTCGTGGGTTAATGTTTGGTTCTCCGTTTTGTGTGAACGGGTACTATGTTGCATAGTCTGCGTACATTTCATTATCCACGGACCCTGGCTGGTGCGGTTACTATTGCAGGTGGCCTGTGGAAGTCAGCACTTTAGGTTGCTCATCGCCTGCCGGCTTGGCCACGCCTACGGCCGCATCCTACTTGGGCTCGCTCACGTGCCCTCCGCACGTGTCTGTGGTTGCGGCGCGCACTCATTACTATGCATATGGCGCTGCTATGCCGATTATTCACTGCACTGCCGGCGCAAGCCTTACACCGGCCTTGTGCCGAGCTTCATGAATCCCGGGGAGGGTCTGGTGTTAGAAGTTACCCAAACCTTTTGTTGCTGAGTGCAAGAGTCATCAAAAGGCGCAACATTGAATGTTTATTTTCCCAAGGAGATGTGCATATAGTAATTGTAAGTGGAATTATATGTTAATGCTGAAATTTTTGGCCATACCAAAAGTTTTGACATTGAGGTGAGAGTGTGTATGCAAACATTTGTAGGTGAGGATTACAGTAAGGGCTAGGGAAGGTGATACATTTTTGGTGTTCATATGTATATGTGTGACTGTGTGCATTTGTGTGTATGTTTGTGTGTGAAGTGTGTATATGTGTCTTGTTTAGTGGTACTGTCAGGGAAAGGGTTTTAATAAGGTAGGTTAATGCATAAATCTGGGGTAAAATTAGGGTTAACAGCAGTGATATGGTTTGGGATAGGGTTAACATACATGAGTTAACATACATGAGTAAGGGGTGCAGGGCAGATTCACATGAATAAGGTGATACAGTGAGGTGAAGCCCCCAGCCCTGTCCCTTTACTCATGTGCGCTAACCCTAAGCACACTCCTCCCCTAAGCCCAACTCTAAACATTAGTTTAACAAAATCCCTTTTCCTAACAGTATTAGTATGAATACAGGTTTTAATGTCTTTTTATTTTATTGTATTTTATTCATTTATTTATTGTTCTACTGATTGCAAAAAGGAAACTTCCTTTTGCAAGTGGTGCAATTTCACCAGCTTTTTCTTCATGTGTGTATATATATATATATATATATATATATATATATATATATATATATAAAAATATATATGTATATGGGTCTACTTTCCTTTATTGAAAGCACACATTACCAGCACACATTACCAGGACTCAAATCGCGGGCACCAAACTTCCGAAACTTCACTTCAATGAAACATCAGTCTACTGAAGCACACTTTTATGAACAGCAATCACCGCTTCCAGTCTCGTATTCAACAACAGGTGCAGTGTTTGTGTTTTTCTTTTTTTGTTTACAGTATTACCGGGAATGGATGTTATACAGTACTCGGAGCTTCTTGGTGTAGATTGTGGTACAGTGCAGATAAGGAAATTTACCCTTTTCCCTACTGTAGTGCAGTCTTGGAGTTGGTATATATAATTTGCAGGGAGGTGCAGGGAGGCTTGTCCCCCCTGCAAAAATGTGTGTGAAGGTTAGTTTTGTTTAGTTTTTGGGTTTCGTAGAAGTGTGCTTCGGTAGAGTGATGTTTCATTCAACTGCAATTTCGGAGTTTTGGTGTCTGAAATTTGAGTTTTGGTATTGTATGCTTTCAATGAAAGAAAGTAGACCCACATATGTGTGTGTGTGTACATATACACACACACACACACACACACACACACACACACACACACACACACACACACACACACACACACGCACACACACAAGCGTGCACACACACACACACACACACACACACACACACACACACACACACACACACACACACTCCACCGTATTTACAAAGCCCATTATAGCGTGCGGGATTAGTTTAAGAGCTATTTTCGGCAATATGGCCGACGTGCGAACCAGGAACGAGCTCCCGGGGCATGCACGTGAGCTCTTAGGCTAATCCTGCATGGGCCAAACACCTGTATGCAAATTACCCTCATTTGCAGGTGAAAACCATGCAAATGAGGGTAATATGCAGTCCAGGAAGCTAGCAGCCGTCTGTGCAGGAAGAGTGCAGTGTGCAGAAATGTACTCGGTTAGTAACCGAGTACAGTTCAGCAATCTACAAAACGGAGCCATGACAGCTCCAAATAAAGGCTGCATATCATTGAGGAAGCATGCCAATATCCAAGTAGAAGGCCATTGGCATTACAAAATGTAAAAGAAAAAAAATAAACAATGTTTAATTTTATCTACGCCGATCTCGCCTTGTTAAGCATAGGGCAGTGAATGGGATCGGTGGAAATTAATAAAATAAACCTAAAATAAGCATTCTAACTAAAATCAGTATTCTGCCATGCAAGTCAATGGCAGTCAGAAGACAACCTGGCCAGTGCGTAATGGTTGCTAAGGGGGGAGTCTCAGTGTGGGATATGTAACTATGCATTAGCAGGCAATCCTCAGAGCCACACGCTCCAGGGATCTAAACCTTGTCATCACAATAAACAAAACATGCTGGAGGGAAAGGTTCCTGACCCAGAGACTCCACAGACTCTGGAACAAACTGCCCATACATGTCAAGCAGAGTACCTCTTTGGCTCTCTTCAAAAGGAACCTTGATGACTGGATGGAAGAAAGGAAATTCACCACAGGGATCACATCAGTTGCCCTACTAGACAGGGGTCCAGGGAAGTAAATAGTGTGGGAAGAAATAGCCAGGGAATTGTTATGGCTAGGCTTGTATAAGCCCTAGGGCCAATAGCCTAGTACCAACCTATGAATCTATGAACCTATGCAAATGAGGGAAGGGTTAGTGAATCCCAGATTTTCCCAGGGTGTGAGGCAGGTCCCAAGAGTGTAAAAGTATAAATAGCTGGGTGCAAGACTAGGATATAGGTGACATCATGGGGGTGTGTGTCAGGCTTACTATAAGTGGATTGGAGACCTGTGGCTCCGGATTGCTCCTAGTGTAGCACAGCTAAGCTAGGGGTGTATCTAAACCTGCCTAGCACTCTTTACAAAGTGTACGTGGGTGTGTGCGCCATGCACCGGGTTGTACAGGAAGAAAAAGGAAGTTAAACCAGGAAAAAGCAGCTCCGTGCACATTTGAGCACTCCGTTCGTGCGGCGTGCACATGGGCTTAAACAGGGAGGCAATGGGAAGGGAAAACAGCAGTAGGAAGGTAATCAAGGAGACCTAGTCGAGCTGCCAGGTGAAATGTATTAAAATCAGCTAATCACACAGGAAGCAGACCAGCCCAGCCCAGAACACCACTAAAAGCCAAGCAAACACCTACCCCCTGGTTTTTCCATGCTCTACACCACCGGTGTATACAAGCGGGGAAATTTTAAAACTAAACCTGCAAAATGAGAAGGGCTGCAGCAGGTAACATAGAACAACATGTGCAAGAGGCTGAGGGTGGTGAGTATGTCAATGCTGCCGAACAGCCCACAGTGAGGAGACAGAGAAGATTGTACAGACCCAGGGTACCCTACCAAGGGCTGCATGAGTTGGAGATAGTGGAGCGCTTTAGGGTGGACAGAATCCTCCTACAGCAAATTGTTGAGTTGTGCAGGCCACATCTGACACACCGCACTGGCCAAGGGGAACCCATCCCAGTGGATACCAAGGTATGTGTAGCCCTAGGTATACTAGCCACAGGTACCTCTCAAACTATAACTGGGGATAACATGGGCATCTCACAGGCATCAGCATCCAGAGTATTCCACCAATTCCTGGATGCCATGTCAGCACATTCCAGTGAGCATGTATATTTCCTCAACACACGTGAGGTGTTGACCCGCAATATGCGTCTCTTCCACCAAACAGCTAACTACCCCGGGGTAGTGGGTGCTATAGACTGCATGCACGTACACATCAAAGCACCACCCAGTGAGCAGGGTAGGGCCTACATCAACCGCAGGGGCATCCCCTCCATCAACTGCTAGGTCATATGTGATGCCCAGGGCATTATACTGAATGTGTGTGCTGGCTGCCCTGGAAGCTATGACGATTCACACATATGGCAACTGATGCAGCTGTACCACAGATTTGCCGATGTGGACATCCCCTACGGTCACCTAGTGGGGGATGCTGGGTACCCACTGGAGCCGTGGCTCATGACACCCATCAGAAATGCACACACACCTGAACAACAATGCCATAATGATGCACACGCACAGGTCAGACATATAATAGAGTGTGTGTTTGGGATGCTCAGGTCACGGTTCCGGTGTCTGGATACATCTGGTGGAGCCCTGCAGTATTAACCAGCTACATGTACCCAAATAGTAATAGTATGTGCTATGCTACACAATATGATCCTGCAGAAACAGCTGCAGCAGGAACAGCATGGGGTAGGGCCACACAGCCCCCACACCAATGCCAAGGCCTGTACAGGTACAGAGTGACTTGGAGGAGGAACAACCTGAGCCTGCTCCAGTAGGCAGAAGGGGGCATGCCCAGTATGCCCTGGCCTTGGCAAAGAGGCAACGCATAGCATATGCACTGACACAGTAGGGCCCCAGGGAATGACACCTCTCTCCGACTCGCACAAACAGTAAAAGGGATGCCAAATATGACAATACCTGTGCCTAACCATGTATAGAGAGTGTACTATGTGCATCCGACATAGGTAGCCCTCCAGCACCATCCTCAAGTCTGGCACACCCTCAAGGTAAGTCAATCAACCTACCAATTGTCAAACGGAGTAGAATGTGTTTTTACCTGTAGCTATGGTATGGATGTGAACATGCAAGGGAATTGGGTGGCCGGATGTCAAGGCAGCAGAGAGTAGACACCTATAGTGGCAGCATGAGATCTGTAACACATACTGGAGTCACCATAGTAGCCAGTACTACACAGGGTGACAAAACCCAGTGCAGGAAATGGCCTGAGTGACAGGGGTGCCCATAAGAGTCACACATACCAGTCAGAAAGGATCGCATACCCAGCAACAGTCTCAGCCAGCAGGACAGGTGAAGGCAAACACAAACAAATGCTGTACTATGGCCTCCGAATGTGCCCTATGGTTAACCTCTCCCCCAGGCCTACACAGACAGACCGCAGCAGGCCAGGCAGTTGGATGTAAGTTGTGAAGGCTAGGAAGTCAGACACTAATATGTAGGTAAACAAAGCTAGGATCTGTACTACACTGGTAAGCCCTAGCCAGCAGGACAGGTAAAACTACAGATGGAAATGGAGGACCTGACTTCCCAGTACAGTCCTAGAAAATGCATACAAGTGTCAGGTGCGCCCACCCCCCATCCAACGTACACATAGAGTAACAGTCAGGTATGCCCCCCACTCCTGTGCAGAACAGTAGAAACAGTCAGGTGCCCCCCCCGCTATGCAGAAATGTAGCAACAGTCAATGGCAAATGACCAATGGATACTCTGCAGACACAGCATGCTACCCGTTGGTGTACAACAAAAGGTCAGCACTGTAGTACAAACAACCATACATGCAACACAGATGACCATACTGGGCATGCTCACACACTTAGAGGAATGAAGGCAATGTCAGTCAACAACATATTGAGAGGTCATACTGGGCATGCTCACACACTTAAACACATGAAGGCCATGTCTGCAAACACCAGTGGACCAGACGTATCTGGAAGTTGTAGTTCCCATTGTGAACACATGTCAGTATGCACCACTCCTGCCTTGCACACACAGTGGATAGGAATGCAGACAAATATGTAAGGACAACACACTATAATACGCCACAGGCACACGGGCATAGATGTGTGGAAGAGGGTGACTGTGACAAGGAGCCATGTGGGCCTGTCCCAACTGGCACACAGCCTAAGGGCCCCCAACACATGAGGTGGGGATGTAACCCACTGCAGATACTAGCCACCAGTACCTGTCAGCATGACAGACTATGTGGTATACGTGCCAGCTATGCAACAATACTGTACAAGGAAGCAGCCATCTAGTAGCTGTTTACACGCACCTGTGACATATGACCCTGTGTGTGCCCACATGGGGCATGTCAACATGAATGGGTTATGGCCCATGCACACACTGTCCTCCCCATAGCAGTAGCATGACAAGCCTGCTGAGGTCATCCAATGTGAATTACACCTTTGGGAGAGCTATAGCTCAGTAAAATGCATGGCGCGTCCCATAACTGCGTACTGCTGTTGTGACAGAGTAGTTAGGTAGTAGTACTAACCCCAGACCTGTCAGTTGTGTGAGTGTGTGTTTGTGTGTGTGCCTGTCTGCCTCTGACTATGTCAAGTGAAATGCTTGTTAGGCTACTCACACTTCATGCAATACATGTATTCAACTTTGGCAAGGCTGCTGATGTCACTCACCTAGAAGTACACCTCTGGGAACATGATAGCCCTGTAATCACCGTGGCACGTCCTGTAACTGCGTACTGCTCTAGTGTGATAAACTTGTTAGGTAGGTGTTCGAACCCCAGCCCTCGCAACTGTGTGTGTCTGACTGGGTAGAGAGGAATGCTTTTTAGGCTACTCACACTCCATACAATACAAATACACTACTTTGCCAAGGCTGCTGATGTCACTCATCTAGAAGTACACCTCTGGGAAATTGATAGCCCAGTAATTGCTGTGGTGCATCCTGTAACTGCGTACTGCTGTAGTGCGATAAACTCATTAGGTAGGTGTTCAAGCCCCAGCCCTGGCAACTGTGTGTGTATGTGTGTGTCTGACTGGGTAGAGAGCAATGCTTTTTAGGCTACTCATACTCCATACAATACAAATACACTACTTTGCCAAGGCTGCTGATGTCACTCATCTAGAAGTACACCTCTGGGAAAGTGATAGCTCAGTAATCACTGTAGCGTGTTCTGTAACTGCATACTGCTGTAGTGTGATTTTGAATGGTGGTAGTGTTCCATCTCCATCCATGCCAGTTCCGGATGTGATGTGTGTGTCTCAGTGTCTGTGTATGGAGCAATGCATTATAGGCTACTCACTCGCAGTACATTACAAATACCCTACTTTGGTAGTCCTGCTGATGTCATTAATTGTGAAATACACCTTTGGGGAAAATGAACTTCAGTAATGTCTGTGGCGTGTAATATACCTGCATAGTGCTGTAGTATAGTAAACTAGCTAGGTAGGGGTTCTACTCCCAGACATGACAGGTGTGTGTGTGTGTGTTTGTAACTTGTGTCCTGTGTAGAGGTGGTTGTGAGTCTGTGGGCAATATGGAGGGGGCTTGCTAATTTTGTTTATGGTGGCCCTACTATATATCACAATGTCAACCATACAGGGATAACAGATGTAAATGGCTGAGAGGCTGGGGTGCAAAGCCATACCCATACATGTGACATCAATGCCTGCCAATCACAGTTAGCAACCCCACTGTGCCTTCACATGTGACTCACAACAGACGTACCATGCCTGACAACATGGCATGTATGGACAGATGACACTGACATCAGTAAATGCTGTTAGCATGCTACCAATGTGGGTGCAGGGTGAATCTGCTGACCAGTAATACTCCCTGCCACACGTGGGCAAGACTGGCACATCTGATGATAAGTTGTATTCACAGTATGGGCCAGACATCCCAGGTACAGTTCCACATGTCACTGTACATGCATTTGGGATGTGTGCACATCCTAGACACCATCCAAGTCAGGGACTAGGGAACACATACATGGTAAGTGATGCACAGCATTGGCTACACACAATGGTCACCCAGGTGCCTGGAAGACGGATACAATACCCACCTGTGCAGGCAAATGCAGAAGCTAAAGGCCTGTGCCACAATGCAGACCATTGTCATGTGGGCTGATGCCAAGGTATACCTATCACCTACCCTTGTAAAGCCTACTGGCACTGTTGCCCAACACATACCCATGCAGACATGCACCCATGCATGTCCATACTGGACCCTGTGTCTTCGTGTGTGTGTTGTATGGTGTGTATGTCCACATCCACACACACTACTCCTCCCAGGGCACAGTGGAGCATGCTGCCTTATGTCTGACAGCCCCTCATACTCACTGCCCATATGACCTCCATATCACCCGTGTGATGCATGTGTTCCCTGCACATTGGTGTGTTGTGACATTCCCACTAGTGACGTGTTGCACTCCTGGCCCTGCCAAGTGTGTTAATGTGTGTGCGTCCCTGTGTGAGTGTGCCTGTGCTGACGCTGGCACCTGTTCATACAGACAGGCACGTGTACGTCACCTACTGTATATCTACTGTATCCCTGCAGCAGATGTCACTCACCATCACATATATGTTCTGAGTGCTCCCCACCAGACAACCCATGTGGCACATTTAATAACAGCATTGGATTGTGATAGCACTACATAGCTGTTGGGTGTTTGATACCCCATGCTGGTAGGTGTGTGATACAAACATGTGTCGGTTTTACCCTCCCACCCCTCCCTGACATGTATTCACCTCTGTCTGCCTCCCCCACACCCTCTCTGGTGGATCTGGAGGCCAACATCTGCATTGCTTAGGCAGCAGCATGTGTATTTAACATGACGCTCATGATCAGCTGATGGCCTCTGCACATATTGCAGGCCTTCCCTAGCCGATTGCATGTGGAACAGGTGTGGTAACATTTCCATAGCCAGTTGCATGGAATCGCACTCCACTACCTGGGAACATCCTGGTGGTGTTGGCCCTTGTCTGTCACTGTGAGCAGGAGCTAGAACTGTCATTTGGCAAACAGCAGTTTAGATGGGTTGGGGATTTACCTCTAACAACATACACTGTGGGAAGAGGGCAAGAAACAGGAGGGGGATGTGCCTGACCTGCCTACAAACTGTAAGTGCTGCTATAATACATGTGGAGTAATGTTGGACTAACAGTGTTTGTCTGGATATGCCTGTCGTACATGTCACAATGCCTGCCATGCCAGTTCCATGTATATCAGAAAACTCCATCTGCAGGCTCATCTGCAGACTGGGCAGTGTTGTGCCTTTGGTGTCATGTGCTAGCCACGATGCAGCTATCCAAGGAATGCAGAAGGTACTGTGAGGAATGCAGTCTGTTGATGGTGAAGGCCATGACAGTTACTAACTACATATCCCTCATTGGACATATGTTGCAACAAACCCCATTATAATGGTAGATTAATGAGGGTATCACAGCGACATGTCTATACTGGCCCTGTGTATGTGCTGTCAGCCACACCTCTGTCGACCTTTGTACATATGTCATGCATGAAGTGGTGCATATGTGCTGTACACCAAAAACAGTGTCAACATATGTGATAACATGCCAGTGATATATCAGAGTGTTACACATGTCATGTACAGTAGGGGTTACACTTAATGCCATACCCTGGAAATCCTGTGGATGTTTGTACAGTACTGAGGGCTATGTAGTGATGGTGAATATTGGCAACGTGTGTATTGTTTGTATGTACTGTGGCCTTTGTACAGACTGTGGTAGATGTCATTTCCCTGCTCCCCTTCTATCTGTTGTTACATGCTGCCCCACTGTATGCTACCGTATTACCTTACATGTGTCTAGGGCCATACACACACATGTCCCATACCACAGACAGCCATCAGACTGGACTGTGTAGCAGCCCAATATATGTAGGGTAATGCTGTGAGTGGCACATATGGGGATGGTGTAGGACAGATAGTCCATATACTGTACTAGTATGCTAGTGTACCATATGTGGCTGTGGCTGTGTTCACATTGATTGTGGTTATGCACTGTCACACAGGTGTAGCCACCCTGTGCTGTGACATGGCTGTTGAGCCTGCTATATATGCAGGTACTGTACCATGATAACCTTTGGATGTCTGCCAGTAGCCAATGGCACACATGTTATGAGCATATGTCACCTTCCACACACACCGTGTCTGTGACAACAATCCCAATGACAGTAGCAACTGTCTACTAATATATCAGCTATACATACCAGACATCCCCCTGCACTACTACATTGGGACTATAGGGGCTAGGGTAGGGCTACACTCCATGTCCAGGACATATGGTGGGATGATATGGACATGTATGTATCCAGATAGCCATAAATATATATATATATATATATATATATATATATATATATATATATATATATATATATATGCACATATATATGACTACACATGTGTAGTACTTCCAATTACCACTGTCATGGCAACCACCCACTATGAATCCCCACATCATGTGAGTGTATTCCCTGTACATTCCCTGTGTGATGGACATCCTTCCTGTATGTGGGCATCAATGTTACAGACAGCAGGTAGCAATACCTCTTACAGGAGTACCTGCGAACTCAGGGCAGCCATATATATGTAGGAGGGTCAGGACATACAGACAGACTGTGAGTAGAGCTTTGTAATGCTATGCATAGTACTGGTGTTACAGGGTGTGTGTGTGTGTGTGTGTGTGTGTGTGTGTGTGTGTGTGTGTGTGTGTGTGTGTGTGTGTGTGTGTGTGTGTGTGTGTGTTTGTGTGTGTGTGTGTATGTGTGTGTGTACATACTAGTTAACCTTGGACTGCAGTCTGTCTGCATAGCTCACTACTGTGGGCCATCCTCTAGCTGGACAGAGGTGTGCCTATCATGTGTTGTCTGTCTACCATACAGGTCCTGTGTCGGATATTACACTGGCGGTGTATGTGTTGCATGCTAGCAGTACATGGCTATATCCATTTGTGTACCTGATGTCGTATTCCTGCATAAGGGTATGTTGCAACACATCCTGTAACACCAGCATGTTCCATGGTGTGTTACTGCAATATTGTGGGTATGGCCCTGCATTTCTACCTTTGTCCTCCACATATATGGCAGCCTTTGTCCTGCTATGATACGGGTATGGGTTGTTAGGTAGTGGCCTATCATTCACCACTGCTAGCATTCCTGCTATCATCCCAGTCATAGGGTGGACACCTACAACATTTGTTGGCCAGGGACCATACATGTGATAGATACATTGACATTACCACAAGTAATGAATGTCCCGCTAGGCCCTGACTACAGGGTGTAATTGGAGGCTGCTGAACTACATCTGATATTGTTGACTGTTATGTATTGTGCAGGCAAATCCATTGTCAAATGTTATACAAATTAAAGGGCTTTGCCTGGACACCATAGTATGATATATATCCGCACTGTCTGCATCGACTGTTATGTGTGGGCCTTGCATACATCACTGGTTATATATATCAACAGCCATGGGATGTCAAAAATGGCATACATTATTGTATGGTACACAAATAAAGGTTGTCTGTGTATACATACCTGTGTGTCATGTCATGTCCTTTGAACTGTGAGTGGGTATATGTGCAATGTAAGTATCCCCTTTGTGGGGCTGATTGCATTGCAGTAATTACCAGGTGTCCCTCATGTGTGCCCCCATCCCCATTAACTGTGCTCATGGACAGTTATATCATACAGAGTGGGCCAGGAGTCCGTTCCCATGTGGAAAACATATACACATGTCTATCTGTGGATTCACTTTATAACCTCAAAATACTGAAATCTCGAATTTCAGTATCTCGAGACTATAAAGTCAAACCTTCAAAATGTCGTATGAAAAAAAACGCGAATTTTGAAATGTCGAACGTTGTTAAATTCATTAAAATGTCGAACGCCAGTTTTAGTGCATTTTTGTAAACATATGCAATGGATGCAATGTGTAACATAAGTGAAAATGCTCCAGGTACTTTAGGAGCCATGTATCACACTACAAGTTCACAAAAGGGCAGATGTATTCTGATATTTGATGGTTTTGTCATGCATCGTGAAAAAGTATTGCAAGAAAAGTCGTACTGGTGCTGCAAGTGGAAACAGTCTATGAAGTGCAAAGGTAGAGCTATAACTGTAAGTGTTCCAGATGGTGAGAAGTTGGTGAAAACGGTGCAACACTCACATGGAGGTGATCCAACTGAGACAGAAAAGTATAGGGTATGTGATGAAATAAGAATACGTTCTACACTGTCTCGTGATAACCCCTGTATTGTTGTTGACGTTGTATTAGCATCAACTTCCGCTGATGTAACACCAAGTTTGCCAACACGTAAAGCTCTCATTCAGCATGTAGGTAGACTTCGTAGAAAGAATGTGACAAAAGATAAAATTTGTGATATAAATGATATAAAGATGTGTGACTATCCAACAAAGAGTGGCCCTTTCATAAGTACAAGAATGTGTGATACAAGTACTGATACAAATGTTGTTGTGTTTAGTACACAACAAAACTTGTTCGATCTAAGCACTGCTACAATTTGGTTAGTAGATGGCACATATTTATATAAGGGGATTATGTGTCGACAGTTATATAGCATCCATGGACTGGTACATTATG
>NC_056728.1:115932063-115959563 GCF_019279795.1 Protopterus annectens | reverse complement strand
TTGCTGACTAAGGTCCTTGGGCCAGCCTGCCTACCCAGTAAAAATGTAAATAAATAAATAAATAAATACATTTCTTTTTCAGCTTTGTCAGAATATTCCTCCCACAAAAAAAGAGAGAGCTCCCTGACATTATGGGAGAATCCATTAGTCATGCATCAGTCTATTCTCAATGTCACCTTTATGCAAACATTTTCAGGTTGGGTTTAGACTATGGAGTAAGTAAGGGGACACATTTCTGTTGTATGTGTGGTGGTGATATGTATGTCTGAAATATGTGTACATGTTTTGCTTAGTGGAAATGTTAGGAAAAGGGCAAATTGCCACTCCCTTCTTGACATTGAGGACTTTTATCTAACTTCCCATCACCCATAATTATATATATATATATATATATATATATATATATATATATATACATAGACACGCACATATATATATATATATATATATATATATATATATATATATACACACACACACACACACGCACACACACACATATATATATATATATATATATAAAATATATACATAGACAC
Source organism: Protopterus annectens (assembly GCF_019279795.1). Classification (NCBI taxonomy): domain Eukaryota; kingdom Metazoa; phylum Chordata; order Ceratodontiformes; family Protopteridae; genus Protopterus; species Protopterus annectens. The sequence continues at coordinate 115,959,024 of NC_056728.1, read as the reverse complement.
ACACACACATGTGTGTGTGTGTGTGTGTGTGTCTGAGTGTGTCTGAGTGTGTGAGTGTGCGCTCACAAGCAGTAGACATAAGGCAGGAAACAATCCTGGATGGCATCACTGGGAAATGATGACATATGCTGTGACAAGTAACACCAACATTGGTGCCTGTGATTTTATTCATACCCATTAAGGAGATGTCTAACAGTTGTTTGTCAGTACCCCCTCTCCCTCCAGAGAAGATGAATTAGCTGTCAGCTTTGTTTCCTGCATACAATACTGTGACTTCATTCAACGATTCTCATTTTATGGTATCTTCCATTTTGTAGCCCTCAAACAACCAGCAGTAGGGGCTAGCTTAGCAATTTCAGCTGAATACACACCGAGGCCCTAAAACTGCCCTTACTGAGTTATCACAAAGAACCAATATGACATATTTCAGGGACAACATAGAGTCTTTTCAGGAGTGATACATGTCGATGTATGTCCTGTTCACACCATTCTCCCATGACAATTTAGGAAATGGTCATTTTCAGATTTGTTGTTGTCGTCATCAACATCATCATCATCATTATCATCCCCCTTTTTTGACCATTTTTACATGGAATTGGGGTGTCATGTCAACTGTCACCAGCTCTCTTGATTCAGTGCCACTGCCCTACCTTCTTCAACACTCATGCTTGACTGTCACAGGTCTTCTCTCATACGATCCCTCCACCTCTTTGCTGGATGCCCTCATTTCCTCTTGCCTTCTTCCTGTCTGTCCCAAATCTTCTTCACCAGTTTGTCTTCTGCTTTTCTGAAAATGTGTCTGGGCCAATGTAATCTGTTTTCTTTGATTTTGTGTGCAATTAGAGTTACTTTGGCTTCTCCTCTGATGTCCTCATTTCTTTGTCTATCCCACAATGTGTGACCTACCACTTGTCTCAGACACTTCATCTTCATCACCTCTAACTTCCTCAACTGCTCGGCCTTTACTGCCCATGTTTCTGTACCATACAGTAGTACTGGTCACACCACTGTTTTGTACACCTTACTTTTCAGTTTCTTTTGCATTCTTCTGTCATACATTACCTCTGACACTCTGTGTCAGTTGGCCGCAGCCCCTCTGACTGTAGCTTCGACCTCCTCATTCAGAATTCCCTTCTCTTCAACCACCCCTTCCAGATACTTGAAGCTCTTAACCTGTTCCACTACTTTCCCTTGTATCTCAGTTCTCGGCTTCTTCTGATTTCTCCAGTTTGCTTCCATTATAACTGTTTTATCTGTTTTCAGTTTCATCACATTTGCCTTCAGTTTTTCATGCCATTCCCCTATTATTTGCTGAAGTTCTTACTCAGAGTCTGCCTGTAATGCCACATTGTCTGCATACAGCAACTTTGTTAATCTATCCCCTCCTATTTGCTAGCTAATGTAGTGCATCACCAATCTGAACAGCAGTCCGCTCAGAGCTGAACTCGGATGTACACCCACAACCACTGGGATTGGTTGTTAAGAAAGTTTAAGCTCAGACTTGAACCACCAGTGCTTCAGAGAAATGTGCACTAAAAGCTCAGACTTGAACCACCAATGCTGCAGAAAAATGTACACTAAAAGCCCAGACTTGAACCACCAGTGCTGCAGAGAAATGTGAACTAAGATTGCTGTTACCCAAGAAAATGTAGACCTCTGTGTTTATAAATGATATTCCCTCTAAAGAATCCTCTCCTCATTCCTTGCCTTTTTTTTTCAGGAGACATGGATCTGATTGCACTGGATATATGTGAAATGGGAAAAACTAACGTTAACAAGATCAGAGAACTGTGGGAGTGACGAGGTTTCACCTTACCTTAAAGGTTTTGCAGTCTAAGAGATATTATATTTAAAGATGCAGGGATATAAGGGGTGATTAGGAGCTTGTCTCCTTGCATTTGTATGTTGATTGTGTACATTTCAAGATGGCAACTTTTTAAATTATTTTTCATTTCACTTTTTTATTTCCATTTGTGGAACTAAAAGGGCTCTGTTTTCCTCTTTCTTTTCTCCCCACTTCCTTTTTAAGGGAATATAACAGACACCAGCTGTCTAAACCTGCTCATTATTCTTATCAGGACTTTCTAAAATGACATGTCACGGTAATTATATAATTTTATCTTTAGAGTCACCATCTGGGGATCTCTCCATTGTAGAAGTCTGCAAACGTGTATCTAGTATGTGATAACATGCAGAAGACACTTTATCTATAACTGAAATTGTTGAATTGTTGAGTCAGCCAGAGAGAGTTCTCTGGACGCCTAAATCTGAAAAGCCACAGAACTAGCCTGGATGGTATAAACTCTATTCCTCTATTTTCCAAAGAGGCAAAAAGGAATCTGCATTCTTTAGTTCTAACTTACATCTAAGTCCAAGATTGTACTGAAGTGTGAATTTGCTATCCTGGAGGAGCACAATTCATCTGGACCAACTTTAGCCTGCAGTGGAGACTGGTGGACCAGGAAGAGAAGAGAATTTATCCCTCACTGGTTTTATTGCACAGCACAGTATTCGATAAAATAGGTATTGTATCAGACTTTTTTCCTGGATTAGGCTTTACAGAATGAATGTAGGTTTCCAGAAAATGCTGTCTGCCCTACCATCAATTTTTGCTCAGGAACAGTATCGGGGAGGGGGTTGAGGTGTCATTTATTGTGATTAGGGTATGACATGGTAAGATCTTTAGCAGTATCAGAACAGTTTCTGATTTATATATAAACTGGTCAGTATTTCAAGTCATTTACCAAGGAAGTGGATTCTAGTATGACTGATATCATGTATTAGCTACATGTTTCATAACCAAGTAACTCCAAAGAAGCAAATGGCCTTTTACAAGGCTAATAAGGAAAAGTAACTCCTGACAATCTACAGTGCCATACAAATGCCTGTTTAATATTGGTGAGTGAGCATCATGGTCTAGTATATGGGACTACAACACTACAGTAGTATATGGGACTACAACACTACAGTAGTATATGGGACTACAATACTACAGTAGTATATTGAAGAGTTACTCTTGGTTGGTGGGGTTTAGTCACAAGGTTGAAGCTTGAGTGATTAAACAAAGGCAACCATGAATAAATCGTTGATATAACACACCATGGAGTCGGTTATTGCTATAATACAATGACATTATTTTTTTAAAAAATTACTTACTTTTCTTAAATAATGTCTTTGTATAATGGTGCTGTTGTGCTCTTCCACTTTTTCCTTGGATCCTGAGATGTTGCTGATGTACTGTGCATGCATATGGGACTAACATTCCCATGCCTTTGGAGTACACCAGTGCTGTGTGAAGGAAGAAATGGAGAAAGGAATATCTCCATTGTTTTTTTTAACTAAAAAAAAAATGAAAGAAAAAAGAAAATAGAAACTGGAAGGCTTTTAACATACAGGAGAGATGAGACAGAAAATAAAAGGATAATCAGGTATGTTTCTTTAATTTTGCATAATGCTCCTGATTAACCTTTTATTTTTCTCTGTGCCATGTCTTTCATAGGTTCATAGGTGTTTACTAGGCTAATGACCACAAGGGCCTTTTTAAGCCTAGCCATGTATCCCAAATCTCTGACTAGTTCTGATACCCTTGATAACTGTAAGCATGGGCCTGGGAGATGAACCATTTACAGGTTACTGTAACCATTACAGACATAGGTGCCAAACCAGGGATGAATTTCCAGTTTCCCATCCAATTGTCCAAGTTGCACTTGAATTGGGTTAGAGAGGATGTCTGCGTCACATGGATGGAGAGCCTGTTCCAGAGATGGGGTAGTCTCTGGGATACAGTTCATTCATTCATTTGGATATCCATTTTTGTGAGCTTATTTAAAAAAAAAAATTAAATAAAATTAAATTTTCTTGCATATATTAATGGTAAAAAAGTCCGGGCAACCGGACCTTTTTCCATTGGTATATGCTCGGATTTACAATGGGCACGCTGGTTAGGCTGACCAATCAGTGTGATACTTTTAGAGTACTAATGGCCAGTCATTGTATAATATAGCAATAACTGATGACATGGGTGTGGTATATAACTCAATACCTAGTAAATATAAGTTAGTATTACAGCAGTACTACCAACATTTTCTAAAACCTGAATGTATAATATGGACTGCACAGTGGTGCAGTATTATTACTACTGCCTCACACTACTTGGCTCTCCGGTTTGGTTCTCAGTTGGAGTGCTCTCTTTTTAGGTGTACTTGTCTTCCTGTTTCCATGTAGATGTTTCCTCAGGCATACAAAATATGCACTAGGTGTCTGTGTGTGTGTGTGTGTGTGTGTGTGTGTGTGTGTGTGTGTGTGTGTGTGTGTGTGTGTGTGTGTGTGTGTGTGTATGTGTGTGTGTGAGCCTGTGTGTGTGTGTGTGTGTGTGTGTGTGTGTGTGTGTGTGTGTGTGTGTGCATGCCTGTGTGTATACTTGTATTTTGTGATAAACTGACATCCTTTCCAGTATTAGTTTCTTTGTCTTGCATCCCCTGATTTCTGGAATGTGCTCCAGCTGTGCTGAACTGAATAAAGCAGGTGTATAAAGGATGAACAAATGAGTTTGCAATATTTCCATAAAACACAGAGGAAGTGAACCCTATGCACCACTAAAACACATGTGCATATACTTACTAGTTGGGAATGCCTTCGTAAAACTATTACTAGTAAAGAAAAAAAAGCTGCATATGCCAGGGACCTGACTCTTCATAAATTATTATAGTGTAATGTGTCTAGCTCTGTGGTATACACCAATGAAGTCCTAACTACATCTCAGAGGATCTGAGTTCAAATAGTGGCTCAGGCATGGAATAGTTGGGCAGGAGAAGGTGAGAGGGAATGGCTTAAGCCCACTTCTCCATTATAGAGGAAGGGAGATGGTACTCCTGTGTAGCTGGAGATTTGCACTTTACTATTGGCCATGAGACTGAGAGATGTGGGCTTCTTGATCCCAAGCCAGGAATGGCAGCCGTCAAAGCATGTATATGTAAGAAGTCACATGTAGGGGTAGGACAAAGTTTACCGCCACAATGATGTAGGGCATATTCCCTATTGGGAAGGGGGTTAGGGTTACATTCTCTTTTTTAGCCAGCAAAGGGATATATACTGTCATGGTTGCCTATATGATTTCCATGACCCAATCTTGCCTTCACTGAGTCTACCTAGGTAGTGGGTACAATTGGTCCTGGCTGATGGGGGAAGCTTTGATGGTCAACAGGTATGACAGGAGAAAGTACATGGGGGAAAAAGCATTAAAAGGTTTTAAAAAGTTAAATGTTATGTTGTGCAAATACAAAACAAACTATTAATAAGGTTGTCTCATTTGTGCAAGAACTATGCCTGATTGCAATTCAGAAGAATTTAACCATAAAAGGTGAAAAAAATATATGGTGCAATTGGCAAGAAGAAAACCTCATGGTAATCTAGAAGAGGGATGTGGTGACTAGAGTAAGATTTCAGAAAAGAGGAGTAGTGAACCTTATGGTTCACAAAAAAATTCAGGGTCATCTTTCCCACATTTCCTAGGCCACTGGCCCTCCAAATGACTTACCGTATTTATAAATCCATTCTAAATAAATGGAAATATACAGCACATTCTCATTTGAAATGAACAGCTATAATGATTCAATGCTGAAACAAATTGTATAGAACTAGAAAAAATCAAAATGGCAGTGAAGTATTTCTTAATGATTTTTTTTGGTTGCATATATGTATGAAAAAATGGATAGGGCAGTCAGCATTTTGATAAAAAGTGGACTTCGCAAGTAGTTGTCTTGGTGCAAAAGGGGTTATTAGTAGTTTTACTCTAAAGAAAAAAAAATGGATTAACATGGTGATTTAGGCACATGGGGCTATATATACGTTTATTTAATCAAAACAGGAAATACTGTAATGACTTGGGTAAATATGTTGTTGCTTTATTCATCACAATATTGATTTTAGTTGAATAATACTACGTGGCAGTGTATTTTTCTGTGTTATATTAGTATGACCTCATATTAGAGTAGATATATCAATGTAAGTTTTGGGAATTATAAAACCACCTACAATAAATGTGTATAATATGTTTTTTAGTTGAGGTGTATATGTTGGGTACCCTGGCCTGATAGCATAGAGGTTAAGGTGCAGGATTACCAGCTGGTAGCCTGGGTTCAAAACCTGGCTGGAAAGCAACTGGACAGTAGCAGTATCTGTTCAGAAGAAAGGTGTGGCAATCTATTTCTATAATATGTCACATAAACCCTATGAGGTCTTCCCACAGAGTCATCATGAGTTGATTTTGACTAGAGGGTAGGGGCAATTACTTGCTTTTTGTGTATGTTTGGTGTTGATTATTATGCTTAAAACACATTTTGGAAATGGTGATGCTGTTACATACTTTGCAGTCAATGGGCTGCATTCATAAAAAACAGCACTGTGCACACAAGTAGCATTGTATACAAAGGCAAACATGATTTATAGGGAGAGATAAAGAGTCTGCACACCAATGGTACACTATCAGAAACATGGGCACAAATGCTGCAGCACATGAACCTATTACTATAATAACCTGAAACATCACAGTTCATGAAGAGCAAATGGCACACAGTGATATAAGTGGAAATCCAAAGGGATATAGCTGTTTCATGGAACAGCTGTGTCTATCCCCACACATGCATTTAATAGATAAACTTATACTTAGTTTTTAGTTGTATACCAGCCATCAATGTTGCTGTCACAGCAGAGGTGCATGTTTTTGCAGCACTAGAAAATGCTTTTGGCTGTGCATCATTTATACTGGTGGCACTGCACAGAAGCAGTTGGATAAGTTCTGCATGGATAGCCACATGCACTGGATGAATGAGCAGGCTATGCCATGCGTTAGAAGTGGCAGGTAGAAGAAATAGGCCAATACTTTTGCAAACCAGAGTCACTGCAAGCATCCTGGAAAAGACATCTTCCAAAGACCTATAAGAGATACTAGAGACATATTCCAGACATGTATCTGTTTCATCCTGTAATATTTTTTGGATTGCTTGCTAGCACATGGTGTCCAGTGTATTAGGGACCTAGTCGCAGAGTATGGAATAACCACCATTATGCAAGACTTTCATGCAATATGTTGCCTACCAAGCATATTAACACTTGCATATGTAGCTATATGAAAACCAGCTATAGATGATACAGATGCCTACCTCATTAGGTACATGTTCTACTTGAACTGCCAGCTGGCATATGACCAGTGAGACCACATTATGGATGTAGCTACCTGTAATGCAGAAAGCAGCCCTGATGCCAGTGAGCGTCATTCCAGTGTCTTTGTGTAGTAAGTGCTGATACCCCATAGGTGTTCATTAGGTACTGCCAGATACCTGCTGTGGCCATCACTGTTGACATCCATATGCTCTCCACAGACCCTTGCACAGGAGGCCTACAATCGTATCTACAAAAGATGCTTACAGTTATGTCCGCTGCAGTAGATGGAACATTACAGTGCATTTCTCTGGACATCTAAAGATACATTTTCACAGGGTGGACACTTGCAGTGGCACATTCCAGTATGCATGTGGGTATATTTATGGCTTGCTGCATCTTATACAACATAATGCTGAGGAACCTAGAACCACAGCCAAAATAATGATTGTGAGGAGGAGTATGGAGAGGATCCACTAACACCACCCATTGCTCTACCAGAAGGGCCACATGTGGCATGCTAATGATGAGCCCAGCAGATACAGGGTACCAATGTTGCACAGGTCTTCAGATGATGGTAAAATATGAAAAATATAAGAAAGGGCATATGTGTTATTAGAGAAGCTGTTTGAGAGAAAAGAAAATTGCCAGCAGGGATGTATTTTTACAACCCTTCAATCCAGAGGGTTGTGGGCTGTTTACCTAAAAGAAATGATTAAACTGAGTGAACCAGAGAGTGAAGTGGCAGCATCATGGGGTGAGATTATGGAGAAAATACAAGGAGAAGAATAAGTTGCTGAAGATATGACAAAAAGAAAATCATATGCACAGACATTGAAAGAGGGAGAAAGAAGAAGAAAAGAGGTAAGGAGGGGAGACGGAATATACAGTAAGAATAAGCAGTAAGAAAGAAACTGGACTGGACAGGTATGAGGTATGGGACACTATAATTGTGCCACTGGGTGTTTCACCCGTGGAGGTAAGATCTTTTATTCTTAGCAACAAAGAAACATACTGTGACACATTTTTTGAATCAGGACAGTATATGGAATTTTTTTAGAAAAATACGAGGAAAAAAAAAAAAGAACTGTAATCCATGGACTGAATATGTAGTACAGGCATTTAATAGAGAGACAAAAAGAGTCGTGACACAATTTAGAATGGAAATTGAAAAATAGATGAACTCAAAGAACATTTAAAGACAACATGCAAATATGTGATGAGCACAATGAAAATATATGATGAAAGAAGTTTATGGAGTGGAGGTTGGGAATGTTGAATTATTTTTGAAAATGGAATGTGATAATGTTCTGCCTATTCCTAGCTAAATTAATGTGAATGGAAACAGAAGATTTGTTAAGTACAGCGGGCAACCTAAACATATTTTTTTTTTTGAAAAAATGATCACTTGATCAGTGAATGTAACAAACAAAAATGTTTTATCTGTGGAAAAGTAGGCCATGCAGCAAAAAAATGTGTTATGAAATGTAAAACAAAATGTGGAAACTGGACATACATGGGTAGATTGTGAAGAAAATGTAGACATTGTAAGAAAAAGAAGGTATACAGGATTCAGTGTATGATAAAAAATGTAGAAAAGGAACAAGAAAAACAAGAAAAAAAAAACAAAATATAATAATGAAAGCTAAACACTGGGAAAAAGAAGGGGAAGAAGAGATGACTAAAATGAGAGAAGAAGAATATGTAAATTGGCAAGTAGTGAGAGGAAATAAAAATTCCACAGGAAAAGAGTAAAAGACAGGAAAACAAAATTTAAAAGTGTAACTGTGAAAGAGAATGAAAAAGTAAAGGATGAGATAGAAATAGCAACAATATCATTTAAAAGCTGAAGGTTTTAGCTTTAAATGTGAATAGTATGAAGAATATCAAAAGAAGAATAGGTATTTTAGAATGGTGCATTTCGATGGACATGCATAGGTTCATAGGTTCATAGGTAGGTACTAGGCTATCGGCCCAAGGGCCTAAGTAAACCTAGCCAACAAGGCTCCCTGGCTTATGCCACCCAAGAAAGTTATTTTCCTGTGCCCCTATTGCGCAGAGCCACAGAAGTGATCCCTGGGGTGTATTTCCTATTTCCCATCCACTTATCAAGATTTTCCTTGAAGAGTGCTAATGAGGAACTTTGCTTGACATAGATGGGTAGCTTGTTCCAGAGTATGGGAAGTCTCTGGGACAGGAATCTATCCCTCCAGCATGTCCTGCTTATTGTGGTGACAAGGTTTAGGTCCCTAGAGCATGTAGCTTGGAGGGATTGGGATTTCTTTAGGTGTAGCCTGTCCAACAGCTCTGGGTTTGACATAACTTTATATGTTAGGCAGAGATCACCTCGGAGTAGGCGATATGCTACGGAGTAAAGCTGGAGTTTTTTGAGATGGTCAGTGTAGGGCATCTGTTTGAGGCCAGTAATCCTCTTTGTGAGGTACTTCTGTGGCCTTTCCAGCTGCTGCAGATGTCTTGTGAGGTACATTCCAAAAGGGGCATTGTACTCTATAATGGGACTAATGAGTGTTGAGTAGAGGGGAACAATGACCTCTTTTTTCCTAGATGAGAGCCCTTTTGTGATGAGGTGTGCCACGTAGAAGGATTTCCTGACTACTGTGGCAATGTGATTATCAAAGGAGAGACTACTGTCCACCTGGGTCTTCGGGTCTCTTATCACACATTCGGCATTAAGTAGACTGCTGCCTATGTGGTAGTTCATGGGTACAGAGTTTTTACCAAAGGGGATGACAATGCCCTTTTTGGCACTGAGCTTGAGGCCATGGATCTACATGTTATTATATTAGAAGACACTGGGATTCTGACAGAAGAAGAAAAATTACAAACTGATGTTTTATGGGGTAGAATAATTATATGGAATATGGGAAAAGACACATGTTCAGGAATAGGTATACTATCTAAAGAAAACATTAAAATTCTAGATTTCACAATAGTTGAATTAGGAAGAATAATGGTTCTAGTCCTAAGACAGAAAACAAAAAACTTTACATAATTATTGCTTTATATGCATATGTTACAAAAAAAAAGAAAGAAATAATGTTTAAGAAAATTCAAAATTATGTAGGTGTTAATATTGATATAATATTAGTGGGAGACTCTAATTGCAATATAAAAACAGGAAAGAAAAATAGCAATGATGTTAATATGATACATCAGATAATGAAAAGTGGAAATTTATACATATGGGATAACAAACATTGGACTTATAGAAGAGGAGAAATGTATTAATTTTTAGTATCAGATAGTTTAAAAATATTGCAAAAAGGGATAAAAAAGAAACATTTTTCAGATCATATAGCTATATGGATAGAGGTATATCAGAAAGAAGAATACATAAAAATAGGTAAAGATGTTAAATGGCTTAATGAAAAAGACTTAAATAAAGACAATAGAAAATAATTAAACAGATTATGGATGGATCATATAGGTATGAGAATATCTTATGGAAACTGGACAAGATGGTGGATAAGTTTTAAAATACAAAGAAGAAATACAATTTAATAGAGAGACTATAGATATATTAAGAATAGCATCTGCAAAAATTTAATATATTAAAAACAATGAGAGCAAATTATTCCGATAATGAGACATATGCATATTTTGGAAGTTGTACACATTATTGTACTAGAAAAAAGTGTATCTGATAAATTCTATTTTACTAGGTAAGTTAGCATATGCAGCAAGTGCATATATGATACTGAGCAATTATGAAAAAGAGATAATGTCTATAATATTTTCATTCATATGAGGATCCAGACTGAGTCCAGTAAGAAGGGTAGTTTTGCATGCAAAGGAAGAAGAAGGAGGATTGGGATTAATAAACCCAATTGTTATATAGTGTCATTGAACCTGTATAAAGCCTTAACAAGTTACAAAAATCAGAATAAGAATCTAATAGAACACATCCTGTTTGATAAATATAAGTGATTTGGGGAAAAACTAGAAATAGGAAAAAGATCAAAAAATTATATCAGTGAAGAAATAAAGGAATATCAAAACAAAATATTCTTTAGAAAGTTAAAAGTGAACATAGCTGAGACAAATAGAAAAGACTGGTAGTTAAACATTATGAAAGAACACTATTTTATTTTCCCTTGGAAACATTTAGAGATGAAAAAGAAGAAAGTATTAAAATGAGGTACATGTGGTGTAAAAAAAAAAAAAAACATGAGTGTACAGTTTTATTGTGGAGATTGTCAATAAGTAAACTGCCTGTCAAGGCTAATATGTCCTAGTAAAGAAAACAAGAAAGAATATATATTCATTGCGGAGAACTTGAAACAACAGAACATGTTTTTTTTTTAAATGTATTAGAGTAAACAAGTTATGGGAAGAAATATGTAAAAATAAAATGCTGAAAGGTTTGGAAGAGACAGAGCATATAAACATGGATATATTGGAATATGGATATCATGATTAGATAAGACAAAAAAGTGAAGAAAATTGATAGAATAATATTTTATATTCTATGGACATTATGGATGGAGAAACTTAATGAAATTAAATTTAATAGAAAATAAATAGCAGAAATTATAAAGAAAAAACATTATTGGCTTTGGAAAAAAGGGTGGGGGAAGTATTTAATACCATAAAATTAATTTATATTGTATAAAGGTGTAAATAATTGTAAGGAATGTATACAATATCAATTATGCAAATAATGTAAATAAGTAATGATCATCAATAAAGAACCCTACTCAGTATTGCTACACATTTTGTACAAGCTCTTCCTGTTCCATTCCAACACAGAGGTGACCTGGACAAACAGGGAGGCAGATAATATTATGAAGAGAGAAATGGAAGATAAAGCCAACATTGAGACAGGAGAATGTGTGCAGGATTCTGAGGAGATATTTCAAAGAAAGCTGTTTGACAGAGATGAGTCAGCAAATGATGGATGTATAATTGTAACCATCCAGTTGGAGAGGTTGTGGGATGATGTACTTAAAGAACTAGTGATGCAGAGTGAGCCAGAAAATGAAGTAGATGTTTCTTGGGGACATTATGGAGAATATATGAAATATGGATGCAGAGACAATCCTGAAGAATACTGTTGAGATGGAAAAGGAAATATACACAGAGAAAGATAAAGAAGGCAAAAGATGAGTAGTAGAAAAGAAAAAGGCAGAATAAAATGAAAAATGGGAGTACATGGTAAGTTTCAAAGTAAAGAAGACAAAGAAATGGAGAGGTATGAAGTATGGGACAATTTGATGGCTCCTTTGGGTATAAAAGCACATGAGATAAGAGCATTTATTCTTATTGACAAAGAGACATTTTGTTACTTTATATTTGAAACTATTTTTATTCAACAGAAATTTTTCTTGGAGAATTTGAAAAAAAGAAAGACTGTATAGCCCATGGAATTTTTATGTGATAAATCATTTAACAGGGGGAAACAGAAAAGAAAATTCACATACAATTTCAAACAAAGGTGAAAAGAGAGACTTTGAATGACATTTGAAAACTTTGTGTAAAGAAGTACTGGACATCACAAAAGTTTATGATAAAAGGGGTTTATGGACTGGCAGATGAAATTTTAATATTGTGTTGAAAACAGAAAGAGAAAACATTATACATATACCAAGCATGATAAATGTGGAGGGGAATATGGGTGTCATAAAATACTGAGGACAACCCAAAACATTTTTCTGTGTGTGTGGAAAAGAAGGACATTTTAGCTGTGATAAAAGAAAATGCGATATTTGTGGAGAAATGTGACAGAACACAAAAATGTTAATTGAAATGTTATAAATGTAACAAAAGTGGACATCTATGGAAAGACTGTAAAACTGAAAATAAGAGTAAGGAAAAAAAAGGAAAGAGAAGAAATTTTAGAAGTAGTAGAAATAGAAGAAGGATTAGATGAGAAAAAATAAAAAAAGAGGACAATAGAAGAAGGCTCTGAAAGAAGTGATGAAAAGACATAATTTGGGAGATAGTAAAAAAAGAGAATTCTATTGGCAAAAGGGTAAAAAGACAGGAAAAGAAAATTTAAAGGGAATAGTACAAAAGAAAAGTGGAAGGGTGGATGAAAAAGAATATGTATGGGGGTTGATATAATAGTTAAGGTGTTTGACTTGAAGACACAATGTACAGTATTTGATTCTCACCTTTGGAAGAGAAATTGGCTAGGTGTAAAATGGCCTATTAAGAAAATTAACTTAGTAATTAGCTATGAACTTATGAAACTATGAATCCAAGGGAAAAATCAAAATTTTAGAGTGCTTTCTATAAATGTGAATAGTATTAAGAATATAGTAAGAATACTAGGGATTTTGGAGGGGTATAATACATGTGGTATAAATGTAATTCTATTAGAAGATACACAATTTTTTAACAAATGAAGTAAGTTTACAGTGAAACTATGGGGAGGAATGATAATCTGGAATTTGGGAAATGATATTCTGTAGAAATTCAGTAAAGCTATTACATGTAACTTTAGCAAAAGTGGGTAGATTAACCATTGCAGATTTAAAATGAAAGGAACTAGCATATAGAATTATAACATTATATGCTTAGAGTAATTGTAAATACAGGAAAAAATATTAGTAGTTATAAGATGTGGTAAGTTAAACATTTTGGGACAAAAATTCTTGGACTTACAAAAGGGGTATGTATAGAACTGAAATAGATTATTTTGTAGTATCAGAAGGTTTAGTTATAGGAGAAGGGGAGGTAGTTGAAACAGGATTTTCTGATTATCATGAAATATGGCTAGAGATAAAGGAAAGCAAGGAATATACAAAAATAGGCAAATGAATAAAAAGGATAAATGAGAAAACATTTAATGAAGAAGGAAAGAGATTAGTAATACAGTTATAGAAAGTTCATATTGCTATGAAAACATTTTATAAAAATGATTTGAATGGTGGATAATATTTAAGGAAAAATATAAAAAATAGTTTTTACAGTGGCAATATGATGTAAGGAAAAGAAGAGAAAGAATATAAAAGAACTTATAAATATGCATTGGAAGATTTAGAAAATATTGATAGAAAGTATTTTGACAAAAACAGTATTATATGAAAAAATCAAGAAAGACTACAAGAATTTTTATATAAGCAAAGATATTTTTACAAGGGAATATGGGGAAACCATGTAAAGAAGATTGTTTTCAAGATATAAAAGAAGTGAATAAAATAAACAAAGATATGATTAAAGATGAATATTATAAGAATATAAGTAAATAAGTTAAAAATAGATAAAAAAAGTTATTTTATGTTATATGGGTTATATGGAATGAAAGAATCAGTGAAATTAAGTTTAATGGTTAATGGATTTTAGCAATAATAATAATAAAAATCAAATGGTGATTATGGAAAAATGAGTGGGATGAAAATTTAGTGTGACTGTAAGGAAAATTCTGAATATGTATAAATATATTTGTATATCTATATATCTGAAATATTTATAAATATGTAAAGATGTTGTAAATAATAATTCTTTTTTGTATATAAATAAAGGACTCCTACTGTTTTTAATAGGTGCCATGGGATCTTTTACATCTATCTGAGCTACCAACAATGCAAGCAGATGGGGCATTGGTTTAGTGTTGCATCTGAAGGATGACATACACAGGAGTGCAGTATTCCCCATTATGCTGCCCTGCAGTGTCTGCAATTGATATACCTGCTGTTGGAATAGAACCCACAGCCTTCTGCACCAAAAAAGACTGTGCTACCTGTTGTGCCACTGACACTGCTGGCAATGGTGATAATAATATCTTACTCTATACTTTATAATATATAGAAGGTCCTTACTGTATTCATCTTTACAGCAAAACAGTAATCTTCGGATTGTTCTATTAACTACTGCCCTTAAGTGGAGCTTTTTTTAACTAAGTTTTATATGTCTGAATCATACAGTGCAGCTATCCACTATTCTTGAGTCTGATATGCAGCATTTAAATTCAAAGGAAAATAATTCATTACTGAAAATAGGTTCTAATTTAATTATATAAATTTGATACTCTATATTATCTTTTATATTAGTTAGTAGTCAGTTATCATGCTGACTAAGTTTGCAGATGATTGCAAACTAGATGCAGTCATGGAATCCCTTAATGGCATAAATACCTTCCAAGAAGTCCTGACACAGACTAATAACTTGTGTCAAAACCACGGTCTAAAACTCAATGCCAAAAATGCATAATAGTATCCTTTGGGAAAATGGCCACCTCTGGAAATCACTACAATGTTTATAAACTAAGAGTAGACCCAGTGGTCAGGGATTTAAAAGCAGATGTAGACACTAACCTGGCCTTCAATCATCATGTACCTACAAAAGTGTGAAAATATAAAGAACAAAACGTAGAGATTTTTGAAAGGTATAAAAAAGAAATATGGACATGGGAAAGAAAAGGAGATCTGATATGGTGCAATATTTATGCATAGGAGAAAGCCAACCTAATCAATACAAAAAAAAGCAGCGCCAAAGATATTTGAAGAGAAATACAAGCAGAGGCACCAAGATATGGAAAATTTCACAATTCAAAAAACAAGAACACAAAGGGGAACGGAGAACATTAGATTTGTAAAGTAGAAGGTAAACAAATAGAAACTTAGGTTATGGAATATCTGCAAAGTGAAGGATTTAGTATGAAAAGTCTAATACAGGCTATGTCACAGCATGACGGAACAGTGAATCCCCAAATTAAGTGAGGTAGAGTGGGAGACATGTGATGAACAAATATGGCCATGGGAAAGAAAAAACAGATTTGATATGGTGCAATATTTATGCAAATGAGAAAGCAAAACTAATCAATACAAAAAACACAGCACCGAAGATATTTGAAGCAAAATTCAGGCAAAGGTACCTAGATGTGGAAAACGTCACAATACAAAAAGTAAGAAAACAAAGGGGAAAGTAGAAAAGATGATTAGTAATGGAGAAGTTAAAGGAGTAGAAACTGAAGTTATGGATTACCTCCAAAGTGAAGGATTTAGTATAGAAAATCCAACTTAGGTAATGTCACAGCATGATGGAAGAATGAGTCCCTAAATTAAGGAGAAACAAGTAGAATGGGAAGCATCTGATCACTAGCCACATCATCATGTGGTATCTGATCACTGGCCACACCATCATGTGGTATCTGATTACTTGCCAGATGACAATGCTCTGGAGCCTTCAGTAGGAAACCAGCACAAATGTTTACTTAATGTTGCACAGCAAGGGAAGGAGCAGGAAACAGTTATGCAGGTAATGTTGTGGAGTGATGGGTCAATGAGTTCCCATATATAGGAGCAATGGATGACGCAGGATGCACTGAAGAGGATATGTCACAGGAAGATTTTCTGGAACTTTCTTTAGAATGCACACAGGAAACAGAGAGCAAAGAATGTCCCTTCAATTTAGAATACAATGTTCTAAGGAAAGAGTTGCTTGATTTAATAGACATGGATAGGCATATTACGATTAATGAAAAAATAGATTACAGAAAGTAAATAAGACCCAAAATGTTGAATCTGCTAAAACAGATGAACATAGTAATCAAAGCTATTAACAGAAATTCATGTTATATAACAGAAGTAAATATGGTATATTACTGTGCAGCTAAACTAACCACAGACAAAGTCTTACCACAAAAATACAGAGCAATAAGGGAAGGGATGAGAAGAAATAAAATGCCATCATAGAAGCATCAGATAGAGAAAACTGTAAAGCAATTAAGACAAGAAATGTCACGGTTAGAAGCCTATAGAAGAGGGAACAGATCAACAAAACACAATTAGAAAGACAGATGTAATAAAAACAATGCAGAGTGTTAGAAGAGACCAGGATCTATCACTGTACAGTATCAGAACAGACCTGGATTAATCATACACTATTGCAAATAATAAACTAAAGATATCAGTGCAGGCAGATAAATATAAATGAAAAGTACAAAATAAGCAATTCATTGATGACCCAAAAAGGTTTTATAGAGAATTAGGAAACAAAGCAAAAGTAATAGAAACACTATCAAAAAAGAAGAAAGAGACACAGTTTGGAGAAATATTTATGAAGACCCTGTGGAACATAAAAATGTTGAATGGATAGAAAAATTAAAAGAAACAGTAAGGAGTTCAAATTCAAAATGGGATGAAGTAACAGCCAGAGAAATTGAAACAAAACTAAGAAAAGCTCTTAAATGGAAAACTCCAGGCCCAGATGAAGTACCTAATGTCTGGCTACAAGTATTAACATCCTTACACAAAGATGCAGCCCTGAGTAAGAACTATTTATATGCACATCCCAAACAGACACCGAGCTAGTTAACAACAGAGAAAACAATACTCCTCCTAAAGCGTGAACCTTTAGGCCACCCTAAAAACTATAGACCAATTACTTGCCTTCTGGCAATGTACTAACTACATACTGGAACTGAAGCATACAGTTTATAGTCATGGCAACAGAACAAAAGGATAAAAAAGACATATGGAACAAAAGAACATTTGTTGCTAAATAAAACCATAAAGTGTTTACAAATGTAAAAGTATAAGCTACATCCTACATTGACCAATTGTAATACAGTGACCATGAAACAGTGGCAAAACACTTTGCAATTAATCCATGTGAAAGGGCAAATTATTATCCCAGGAATAAAATTTTGAAGGGGGATATTCCAGGGTGATTCTTTGTCACTGCTGTTGTTTTGATTTGATGTTTACTTAACAGGTTAGGTCTTAGTTACAGTTTGGATGCTAGAAAACTAACTTGCTTAAGAGATTTTCTCATCTTTTTGTGAATGACTTTAAACCATATAGTTCACCAGATGAGGAGTTGAAAGCACAACTACAAGTGATTAAAACTTTCTCAGATGATATAAGAATGACGTTTTCTCTTAATAAATGTGAAAAAGCAATGCAGAAAAGTTGCAGTACCAAGAACATTTCAATCTAGGAAAGGAATGTGGTATAGAGGAACTTGACCAGGAAGAAGTGTATACATATTTGGAAACTGATGAAGGATTGGTGATAAAATATGAACAGATATGAATAAAACTTGGTAAGGAATACTTCAGAAGACTAAAACTAATATTGAAAATGGCCTTGACATCTAGGAATAAAATCCAGGCTATAAACAAATTTGCTATTTTTGTTTTAATTTACAGTTTTGGTGTGATTGACTGTCCCCAAAGGTATTGGATCAGTTAGACAGAAAAACAAGAAAAATTCTTCCCACCTTTCAAATTATATATAAAGATCAGTGTATACCAAGATTATGTATGTACGCTCTGAAGGAGGTATACCTCCTTGAGATTGATTACAATTGTGGGACTACATGCATATCTGGTGACCTCATCAAATCCAAACACAGTGAAAGTTTTACAACATGAGAAGAGGAAGTCTAAGAGGATCTCTCTGCTTAGTTTAGCTGAAACATTCAGGTGACAAGCGGAAATGGAAATCAAACCAAAAGTAGACAAAATTCAGTCAGCAACTGAATGTGTTAAAAAGAAAAAAAAAAAGTAAAAGAAAGAATATAAGGAGAAAGATCAAGTGAGAAGGAAAGAAATGTGGAAAAGCCATAAATATGTGACAAGCACAGAGATTTCTTGGAGCACCTCATGTTGATCAGGATTTGAAGCAGGAATGGTTAAGGAGAGGCGAATTGAAATGAAAAGATTAAATATTAACAGTGGCGGCCCAAGATAGTGGATTGCATACACACTGGTTTACAAAGTCCTTTGAACACGTGGGAGAAGCAAACAAGTGTAGGTTATGTAAAAAAAGAATTGGAAAAAGTTGCACACCTTGTTGCTAGGTGTGATACACTCATGGCAGCAGGACCTGTATACTGAAAGGCACAATAATGTGGCAAGATTGTTGCACTGGGGTTTGTGTAAAGACTACAGTACAGAAGTAGTTGAGAAGCATTGGAAACATGAACCACAAAGCATTACAGCAAATGATGAAGTGTACATCACATGGGACCACCCATTTCCAACAATTCAAAAAATAGATGTGAGAGAACCAGATATAAAAAAGACAATAGCATTGATCATTAAAAGTGCTACACCCTGTGATTACAGTGTCTCATGTACAGAGAGAGATGCAAAATCATAAAATATCAAGATTTGCAGGCAGAAATGACAGCAATATGGAAGAAAGATATCAGACAGTTCAAATAATAGTAGGAACAATTGGTCTAATAAAAAATTATCTACAGTTTTATTTAGATTTGGTACCAATACATATAATTCCATATGAATTACAAAAGGATTTGATTCCGGGCACATTGCACATGCTGTGAAGCGTAGTTTTGGCTAACATCAAAGACTGAAAGAATACTAATGTCACAAACTTTAATTAAACCCTGACTTAGGAATGTGGTCCATTTCTGTCATGGTATTAGAATCCCAAAAGATTTGGAGAAATTAAACAATGACAAAGACAATCATTTAAACAGTGACATAATATGCAAATAATTGAACTATATGCCACCAGGAGATGAAACTAATCAGATACAAAGCAGATCTGTGGGAGTGATAAATATCAGCATGGTTTAGGACATTCTTGTTGTAAAGAGCTACTGAACAGCAGCAGCATACAACATGTTCTTACACACTGGA
Source organism: Protopterus annectens (assembly GCF_019279795.1). NCBI lineage: Eukaryota > Metazoa > Chordata > Ceratodontiformes > Protopteridae > Protopterus > Protopterus annectens. The sequence goes on along the minus strand of NC_056728.1, from coordinate 115,939,289 downwards.
CTTGAGCAGTGTGTGCAGAGTACTATTTATATTGTATTCACTTGATATAAATTGGGAGAATCAGTAGTAGATAATGTAGTTTTGTGAAGTATACCAAGTATGCAAATGGGTATGTGTTGTTGAAAAATCAATCATTGTTTATCAGTGTAAGTACTTTATAGGCTTTAGTCAGATACATCCTGAGTAGTCCTCTGAATAATGAGTGATTATTGCACTTTGTAATTCCTTGTGGAATTAAGTTCAAGGCAGCAGGAGCCCTGTTAGTGAATACTTTTTCGGCAATAGGAAGATAAAATGAGGGTCTATACTGAGCTGTTGCTGGGGGCAATTCCCGTAATTTTCAATCCTTCAACCAGAGCTGAATGCCAAAACAAAAAGTCCTCCATCTTTTTTTACAAGGGGAGTCTCATTTGTCTCATTTCAGAGCTATGATATTACAGTTCCAGATTTGAAATGGTAATTTACTGTATAATGCTAATCAGTGATCACACCCCCTAACAGCTTGTACCCACAACAGCCACCCCCATTTGCCCTGCCTAGCTATGGCTTTAGGTCTAAGTAAAAATGGGCACTATGACCTGCACAGACAGTGACATGAAGTTTTTATTATTATTTAGTTTGTTAGAGGAGAGCATCCAGTGTTGAGCAGTTTGAAAGTTAAGTAGTTAAGACAAAAAGCTGTTGTGTTACTGGCAGTCAACTGGCTTTTCAAATTGTTGTTAGGCAGTAACATTCTTTAATAATGGATAGATGAATAAAGCAAAGGATTTGGTTCTTTTTCAGTCTGGAATAAAGCAGGATTCTGTGAAGAACTGTGCACAGCAAGTAGGCAATGTGAATTCTAACCTTGGAATAAGCCCTTTAAAGTATAGGCATTCATTGCTTTTAAACTTGAGAAAGTGAGCAATTTTATAGCAATATTTGAGCTGATTTAGATCTTTATTCATCATATGTATTGTATGTGGAGTGAAAGTAAAATTTTGATCTAGCAATTAGCCTAGATACATTTAGTATTGTACTATTGTGAGGGGTTTGCCTGAGGAGTCTTTTATAATGTACTATAGGTTTGAGTTAAGCTACTTTGCAGTACCAAAACTAATCACAGCAGTCTTTAAGGGGCTAATAGTAAGTTTATTAGTTGCAAGCTAATTCATTGTCAGATATAAATCAATTTGCAATCATTTTTCCAAAGTTGTAATAAATTTATTGGCATTAGGCACCAGTATATCATCAGCATAAAATGGGTTCCATTCACGTAGTCAAATGTTTACAAGTTTGAACCACATATGGTCGAGACCATATGTTCAAATTTGTAAAAGTTTGAGCATTCGAATGGAAATCTCCATAAGCAGGGGTTTCCATTTACTTCAATGTGGTGCAATGTCGGAGTTGGTATATTTAAGTAGCGGGGGTGTGGGGGTGCAGGTGGGCTTGCCCCCTTGCTTACAACAAGTTATTGTTTTGTACGTTGTTTTTTTTTTTTTTTTTTTTTGCATAGTCGAAGTTCTGTAACTTCAAACTTACTGGTTCGACCATTAGGTGTTCGGAGTTACGGAACTTCGACTATCTAATATAGTCCTACATACAATAGGCAATTGGAGTTTTGTAGCTCTCTTGTACGACTGTTGATGAAAAAAATAGTATTGGGCCAAGGACAGAGCATTTTCACTCCACAGGAGAAGGAGCTGTACATAGTAGATTCATTAATATTTCAAGTTGTAATGTGCTCTTATCTGGATAACTGGAGAACTTTGTTAAGTCTCTGTTAAACCATAGTCAAATACATTATTTAGCATAGTAGAACCTTGTCTGTGAAATGATTGTCATATACATTATTTGGTACAATATAGTGGATAACCATCTCAATGAAAGAGGGGTTCTTGTCTTTCTTCCTTTATTTAATTACAGTAAGAGAGCACTAAACACTAGTTAATAAGCCCAGCACTCTTTGTAGCTCACATATGCTCACATAACCATGATCCTAATCTGTAGAACATACATCAGTGATTGCCACTGCAACATGAGAGTGGGATATATTGGACAGTGTATTTAATACCATACAAATTAGCATATGTACCTTTATGCAATGTGACTGCTCATGAGCATAGCAGGCCAGTCTATGACTGGTATATAGAGTTAAAGGTCTGTCTGCGCATGGCAGCAATGTGGCTTCAGGCTATTCCTTGGTTCTTCTGGTTAGAGTTTCTTCAAAGTATATAGCACAAATGAATAAGACAGTGGCAATTATTAATTATTTGTTGGTTTGGCTAGAAAGAATAAAATAATTTATAAGCAAGACAGAGTAGCAATCTGGTCTGTGTTCAAAGAAAAAAATATATTTTGGGGGGGGGAAGTAACATTCCTTAGAAGAGGGACATTGATATATTACTCAGAGTTATGGCTGCATCCATGTACTAATTATTTTGTAACCTGATTCAAGTGCAAAAACCTAAATATAAATCTTATGACTAGATAGTTAATGTATTGAATAGATGTTGTGAGCAAAAATTGCTGATAACTAAAGAAAGATTTAATTTTAATCATTGCATCTTGATGCCTGATAATATGGTGATACCCTGTAGTTTGAACTATGAACTTGGTTTGAACTGGAAGAAATTCAGAGACACATTTTAAGTGGCATTTGTAGTGAAGCTTGCCAGAGAGTGCTACATCTTGAAAACAGTTTAACATTTTCAAATAATCTAAAATCATATTAAGTGTGGTGAACATAGCTGGGTATATACTGCAGATGAGGATTTCAAAGGAACAGGTTGGTGCTGTATTCAAGTTAAAATACATTCAAATCCTGAGAAAAAGGAAAACATTTTGTCAAAATATAAACAGGCAAGACACCTCATCTTTGAAAATGTAGGCAAATAAAATGAGCATGTCACAATAAAGTATAATGCAAAACAAGAATAAAATGAATACTTTTCATGACCAAACACTAAAAATAAATATAAACGTAAATGTAAAGAAGCATGTTAAAGTGACTCTGAATTAACAATAATGCTGATATGTTCTCAAAAAGAAAAACTCTTGTTTGCATCTGCATTTATTATAAATAATAAAAACATACATGGAAGTAGCCTCAGGTGCAGCAGTATCTATTGGCTGTAGAATATTTTATCGAATGATGAATGTCATAAAATCAAATTTCTGAGCATTGAACAACTAATGTTCAAAAGTCAAATTTTTTTTTTTTGGCAAGGGGCAAGTCCCCTTCACTCCACAACCCCTGCTAAGTATATACTGATTCCAGGATCGCACTATAGTGGGGAAAGGGCAAACCTCTCATATACAGCTGATCTGTGATCTTGCTCAGAAAAGCCGACACAACTAGATGAGCTGATTTTCTATATTGCTATATTGTCTTTTTTCACCATTCGATGTAAAAAAAAAAACACAGATGAAACATAAGTGATCCTGATTATATATCTGATATAAGGTTCCACAACTTGTTTCCTAAGAAATGCTAACAGAGTGCTATTGTGAATCCTAAAATATACACAGGTAAGTGAATGTTAGTGAATGTCTTCTTAGGAGGAAATATTGGCTACAACATGCTACACAAAAGTAAAAAGAATGTCTGGCTTCAGTTATGGTAAAAGGTAAAGGACCTACTTTGTGTTGGATGATTAAGCTGTAGAAATCAATTTTACATGAGAAAGTACTGAAATTTGTGAGTCAAGTTTAAATAGGTGCAAACATTGTTTTTTTTCACGAGGAAGTGTTCTATGTCGAACAGAGAATACTGAGTGGTGATAAAGTTGCCATTTTGATAACATAGGGTGCAATATCAAACTTTTACACAAAATAAACCACTATCATTTGCATTGAAGGCACACAAAGAGAAAGAACTTGAAAGCTGGTATTATTAATGCAACAAATCATTGCAAATTGTTGGCTCTGTTTTTTCCAGTTATACAGAAGGATACATGCATATATTTGTGATGATTACAAACTGACCTGTAAATGAGTTTGCAAGAAATATTCACACCCTCAAGTGGAAGCTATCTTTTTTTTTTTAAAGAATAAAGAAAATCTTATTCAAGGATTAAATGTAGTTGTATACTTGGAAAACGTGTTGCTCATTAAGAATAAAAAAAAGAGATTTCAGTAACTCATGCAAACTGTTGCAACAGTTTTAGCTTGGTAAATCACAAAGAGAATATCTTAAGAGATGTTTTGGACAGGAAACTGATATATTCTTCCACAGATAAAGGCAAAATGAATTCATGAGTAGATCCTCTTTTCCACTCCACCAGCATGCATGTGAAAAAAAATTATAGGCATTTCCTGGCTTGATTAAATAATATGAGAAGTTCATGCCTAACCAAAGTATTTATTACCAGTATTATACAGGCTGCTTCAAGATAAGGTGGCATGGTAAAGAAAATGACTGGAATAAATGCTTTCAGAAAATCTAAAGAAATGTTGATTTGTGATAAGGTTTTCATTCTCTGTGGGCAAGAGTTAGCTGATTAAACAGAAATACAAATTTGAACTGGTTGAAGTCTTCGTTACACTCAATAAAATTAATTATGACAATATGGCCAATTATAGATCCCAATCTATGAGCCCTTTTGGGCATGCAGAATACCATAACCAGTAAGTAAAGTTAGCAATTAAACAAAAATATATTTTTTATGGGTAACTTCAATTATCCATACAGAAACTGACAGGCTAACAACAAGTATACCCAGAGTATTTTTGACTTTGTAAATGCCGATGCACTTGACCAAATTGCACCCCAACCCAACCAGAGGTGCTAATTTTCTTGATCTTGTTCTGACAAACATTTCTCTGAATCACACCAGCTCACTTGTTACCTCCTCTCTAGTCAGGTCTGACCACCTTGCTGTGATCGTCTCTATGAAAGCATGTTCTGTGACCTCTGATAACTCCTCCATATTCAGAGATCACTCCAAGCCCAATCATTTACCATTTATTGGTCTTACTGATAATCACAAATGGCATTACTCCACAACAAACCTTGTATTTGAGGTTGCTGCTTACTGCTTGGAATTTTACTCCCTCTAGGACAGATGCATTGAGGTATCCACATGAGCTCACAATAAGCACAATGACAAATTTAGAACTAAACCCACATGGTGGAACTACCACATCAACAAACTCTATAACAAAAATAAACCAATCTTGGCCATCATTAAAAGATGTCCAATTCATCATAATAAAAGGGATTTAAAATTGGTAAGTCTGTTAAACTTACCATTAGGATATGTAAGGCCTGCTATGAACTTAAGATTACAACTAATTTCTAAGTTCTTCTTTAGCTCTATAAGGAAGATAAGAAGTGTCCAACAATTCTGCACTTAACTTGTCTCAAATGGTACTTTCTTCTCTGACCCCAAGCATTGCTTACATTCATGTGGACAAATACTTTACCAATGTTAGTCCACCCACCCTCCCCTTTCTCCTCTTTTTCCCTCCATTTCCTCTCACACTCCCCATCTTGTGATCCATTTGGACCAAGTCCTTTTGGCAGTTTCCCAAATTAAGAATACTACTTGCATGGGTTCTGATAATATCTCTAAATGCTTGGTGAGAAGTATAAAGTCCCACTTAGCAAAAGCCCTCCATCAACTGTTTAATCTGAGTCTCTGCACTGGTTATTTCGCTGAGAAGTGGAGAATGGCAGTTGTGGTTCCCTTGAATAAAGGTGGTCTTTCAAACTGACCCTGGCAATTACAGGCCTGTTAGTTTTGCTGGTATTATTTACAAGGTTTTGGAACATATTATATCTGATTAAATAAACAATGATATAGGTAACCTTATATTCTTGGATATTCATCAGTTCAGCTTTGTAAAAGGCAGATTGTACCTATTCAACCTGTTTGAGCTCTTTGAGAGGCTTATCCATGGGTTATCCATAGATAAGGGGAATATATTTCCATATAATTATCTAGACATTGTTAAGGCCTTTGACACTATTCCCTCATGCTGGGATTATTGTCAAAATCTTCCAATTCAATATTAACTCATACATAATTTGCTGAATTGGTAATCGGCTGTCTGGCAGAACCCAAATCATTAGGGATGGGGGTATCTGCTCCAGACAGAAAAATGCCACTAGTGAGATCTCACAAGGCTCTAGCTTGCATCCTGTCCTCTTTATATATACTTCTGTTATGTAAAAGCTGATATCAATGGGTTTTGGCTAAAGATGTTTGCCGATGATTGCAAACTGGGCGTGTTATGAAATACTACTCTACTACTGAAATTCTTCAGCAAAGGCTGGCACAAACAAATGCTTTGTGTAACAATCATGGACTTACCCTTAACACCAATAAATGGAGTATAGTTTCCTTTGGTAAATCTAGCATCACTACTGATCACTATCTAGATAACAGTCCATTTAAATTTGACACGGTCATCAGGGACTTGGTACCTATGTTCATAGCTCACTCTCCTTTGACCACCAGGCTTCTGTGGCAGTTTGAAAATCCTTCTACCTTGTGTAGCTTATCTTTCATGGCATCACCTCAAGGTCCAAAGAAGTTATTGGTCCTCTTTATTCACCTGTTATTGAAGCTCAGCAATCATTCTACCTGATGTGGGAATAATAACCATACCCTTCTGCACCAAAGGCGAGTTTGCTCAGTGTTGCTTCAATGCCACTTCATTCAAGCTGATTACTGACCATAAACCTGTGCTACTGTGAGTTTGTGAACAGAACAGTTTGCTTTCCATTGCTACTACAAGAATTTGCAGAAGGGATATATATTACTGTCAGCCTATGACTATCCGACAGAATAGTTTCCAATTGTCATGACCACAGTGGCATGGCTAGGATGGGGTGAAGGGGGTTGACAATCTCCGTGTAAGGTATAAGGGTGCTTGATTGGCAGTGCTGGGATTCAGTGTTTGCAGGAGCAGCCTTAGGTCAACTGCTGCCCTAGGCAAAAGGGCTCCATGGCGCCCCCACCATACCAACTGGTGCCCCCCATTCTGGTCTACCTACACCAAATAAATACTGAAAAAGCGCCTCTGCTACAGTGGTGCCCTAGGCGATTGCCTAGTTGGCCTATGCCTAAGGCCGGCTATGAGTGTTTGAATGCCAATTCTGCATTTGATCAAATTTGAAGCAAACTGTGTGTGATAAGTGTAGCACCAGCATTCAGAAATTCAGAAATGAATACTGATACAGCATTTGCTGCAGTGTTCATTGCTCTCTCTGTGGTACTTTTATCTTTTGCAAACTA